>NW_006400377.1:17725-25987 GCF_000299155.1 Elephantulus edwardii | reverse complement strand
TTTGCCTAATGCAGATTGTTGATTTGTTTTCCTCCAATCCTGAGGCCACATTGAGAAGAATGGGACTCCCAGACACTTGATTGTGTTCATGTGAATCCTATTCTAAGTCACTGTTGTTCTGTGCCATTGAGTCAGAACTGACCAATAGCTGATCCTCCAGCAGGTTTTCAGAGGCAGTAATCGCACTGGAGGAGAATGCCCATCCTTCCAAGGAGCAGCTGGTGGATTCAAACAATGTGCCTTGGGGATTGCAGCACTGATTCTTATCAGTAGACCACCAGAGCTCCCTAATTCACAGGTAGGATTCACCAAAGAAATTGGCAAGATTCAGCAGAGGGTACTTTGGACAGCTCAGGCTCTTAAACAAGGAACTCCTGTACTTGGACAGTTCATCTCTAAGTCACTGCAGAACAGAGAATGATTCTCATTTTCTTCATAGAAACAATATTACAAATGCTGACTAGTTTCCAAGGTTACAAATGATGTCTAGTTTCCCAGGTTAACTTAAGAGATGCTGAATCTATCTAAGTTATTGGAATTCAGGGTTAAGAACATTAGAAGCCCCTAGGAAATTGTTTTAATAATCTATTTAATAGTATCCTAATTTCCATGTTCTCCTACTCTTTCATTTAGTAACATTTCATTAAGCATTTATTGTGTGCAAAGCATGACACTAGCTAGGTACCAGGGACCCCAATATTAGTAGATAAAATGTCTGTTTTCACTAAGACACAGAGATTCCAGTTAGGAAAATATGTACACTTGCAGCTGCTGAGTCTACAGGCATCTGAGGCTAAAAATCTTCAGGAAAGATTGTCCATTCTTCTTTCTTGAGAATCAGTTGATGGATTCAAACCACTGTTGAGCAATTGATGGGTTCAAACCACAAGAGTTAGCGGCCCAGCATGGTTTTCAAAATGCCACCAGCATGTTTGATCTTACAGCATGGGATGGACAGGTCTGATTCCTTGGCCCTCACCTTGAATTGTTCACATCATGATAATTGCTGACAAATATCCATAGAGAATAAATGGAGATGCAGGGTGGGCAATGATCCAGGCTGGGAGGGGCCTCTGAGGGAAAGTCTTTCTGGGGAGGTGACAGTGGAATTCTCCCTTAGCACTCAGGTGTATTCTTTTCTATTCATTGTGTTTTAATGCTATGAATTATAGGAGGGAGGGTAGACAACATCACCTTTTACAAATGACAAGAATTTATACATGCAAACAGTTTCCTTAAGCTGATGGCCAAATGCTATTTTTTTATATAGTTTACAATCTTGACACCTAATGAAATTTGGCTGATTTCAGTGAAAACGATCTTCTTATCTCTGCTGGAATGGGGACAATTTTACAACCATTAATACGGATGCTGCAGACTTTGATGCAAATGAAGTATGCCAGAAATACACTGATTTAAACAAAACAAAAAGGATGAATGCACTACTATTGTTTAGATCACTGCAGCTTCTAGGACTCAGTTTCTTGTACTGATTTAAAAACAAAACAGACAAAGGAATTTGTCTTTGAAAGAAATGTTTAAAACAAAACCAAAAAATATCACCTGGTCCTGTGTCCTATAGAATGCAGCCCCAGGAGTTTGGGTGAAGCTTCTGTTTGATCTTATAGCACAGGATGGACAGGCTTGATTTCTTGGCCCTCTCCTTGAATTTGCCACATACAGGATCCCTGGCCAGCAAACTGAAAACTTTATCTAAGATGCCAAGGTACTCTCAGGAGGGATGGGGAGGGTGCTTTATCTTCCATATAGTTAGTTACTTGAGGTTTTGATCTCAAGGAAAGAGGTCATCTATCTTTGTAAATTCAGAACATGTTTTTCCAGGTGAAGGATATTTTGTAAGTTTGGATATCTAGATTACAGGAATGTCTGTATCTTAGTGAAAACAAACATTTTAACTTATTAATTGTGGGTCCCTGGTACTTAGTGTCATGCTTCACACATTGTAGATGCTTAAGGTAGGGGTATTTTTAACGCCCAGCCTCTTCACATCTTCCTAATTTCTTTTTTAAAAAAAATTTACTATTTGTGTGTGTGTGTGTGTGTACTGTTAAATTGGATGCGGCTGGTACAGGAAGAGATTGCCTCTCCTTCTCCAGCAGAGCATCTGCTGGATTTGAACCACATGCCTCTAGGATTGCAGTGCAGCTTTGTGCCACTGGGCCACCAGAGCTTCCTACATCTTCTTAATTTCTGAGGTACTTGTGTTTACCCATGTGAGAGTTTAAAAGGCTTCTGGGGTGCCAAAACAGCCTGTTCCTCTCCAGCTCTTGTTTGGTCCCCTAATTCCTCCTGCATTTGTATTTGGCAAGGGGGAGGGCAGTACTGAAGTAAGGTATGTTTTTGTTGTTGGTATGCACCTGCCTTTAACTGGTTTTGGTGAAACATTCCTCTAGGTCGTGTAACCCTGGTATGTACACTTGCTTTACAGAGATAACTCGTGGTTGCTATGAAGACGAACACTGTGACACTGATGAGTCAAATGCGAGAATGGTTATCCATGGTGGACAGTGTTTGGTGGAGCTCCCTGATTAAAACAAGCTTGTAAGCAGGAGTAGTGTCCACTTCCATAATAGGCTGCCTCTGGAAACCCTATGAATTTGGAGAAAGGACGAAAGTTATACAGGTGTCCAGGACTTTCGTTCATAGGGTCACTATGAGTCGCCTATGACTTGACAGCACTTAACAACAACAACATGCAGCATCAAGTCAGAACTGACTCATAGCTGACCCTCCAGCAGGTTTTCGAGGCAGTAAGTCACAAAAAGACTGCCTGTCTTTGTCCCATGGGGCAGCAACTGGATTAGAACCACCTGCCTTTTGGCTAGGAGTGCAACTCCTTACTCAAGAGGTATCAGAGCTCCCTTGAATTAAGGTAAAGGGACCTTATAAGCATACTGTCACCCACAGTATTCAACCACAGTTACATCAGAATCACTGGAGAACTTTTAGGGCGAGTCAGCACGGAACAAAGGCCTTTTATCAATCTGCCCCTCACACTGCCACCAACGTTAGTCAGCACCTGACTGTCATACAACCAGTACTCTTTCGGTAAACACGCCAAAAAAGTCCTATGGAGCAGTTCTGCTCTGTTAACATCCTAGGTGACTTTCAGACAGTGTGACAAGGTCAAGGGTAACTGCGATGGAGTAACTGGTGCAGCAAGATGTGCTGTAGGTGTTCATATCCTTTCCTCAACCTCTTTTCTCCTTCTTCTTTGCTCCTGCTTTTAATTAAGTTCCCCTTTAAGTCTGCTTTTCATTGATCATAGCTTAATTATTTTCACCACAGGAATGGTCCAAGCAACCTCCTCACCCTTATTGCCGTCATTAGAGACTCACAGGTAACCCTCTAGTAGGCTTTTGGAGGCTGTAAACAGCAGCAGGGGAGACTGTGCCGTCTTTATCCTGTAGAGCTGCAGGTAGATTCGAATCTCCAGAGAGGTGCCATTTTTAGCACTGGAGTAAAACTCTCTCCAGACTGTGTGTGCTCCCATAGTTCTGTCACCAAAATAAAAATATGTAGATTATCGGGAGCTCTGGTGACCTAGTGGCAAGAAGCTGTGCTGCAATCCCGAAGGCCCAGGGTTCAAGGCCACCAGCTACTCTGTGGAAGAAGGCTAGGCAATCTCCTCTTGTGGGATTAACTACCTCTGAAAAACTGCTACAGGGTCAGCTCTGGGTTGGTCCCAACGCTACAGTACACAATGACAATATAAAAAACGTAATGGTGATGTCTAGAAATAGAAATGAAAGGACAAGGGCACCTGGGTGAAGTGTATGATAAATGTTTGAGAAAAGATTTTTTTTCCATTTAACAATCTTTTCATTTTTTCACCTGCCAGACGTAATAGATAGAATCCCTTTCACCCGCCCAAATCTGCTCATATTACCTGTCTGCCTATAGAACCATTTTTTACTAATGCTTGCTATTGATGATAATTCAGGATTCATTCTGAAATTTGGAAAATGTACAGGTACAGACTGTATTTAAGAAAAATGGAATGACACTTTTGTCATGCAACACTGCATGATTAAAGCAGTGGATTCTAGAGTCAGAAAGGATCTGTGATGGAACTTCAGTCTCCTCATTTTGACATTGTAAGCATCAAGCGCTGCCTGGCTGTCCTGACACCACACAGATGGTTAGCCAGAGATGGAGACTACAGGCCCTTAGGATTGACTGTAGGGAGGGCACTAGGGAACCACTCTGGCTAAATGAGATCAGTCCAAAGGGAAGGGCTTAGGGCGGCTAATTCTGAGCAGATGTTTGATTTTAACTCCACAGGAAAAGCTCATCATCCCACAGTGCTGGGTGACAGCAGCAGCTGCCCAGGTCCGGCAGGTGTAAATAATCAGGGTTTTACCCTCAAATCCTCTCTGTGATCATGTCTGAAATTGTGTCTACAGAAGAGGAAGGAAAACAAAGGCCTGAGACCACGGAAAAGCAGAAAGTAATGCAGGCTGAGGACCATGAGGTAGGCCTGCTGGGCTGAGCAGGTCCACGCAGACCTGGAGGTCAGTACAGACAGCAGGAGTTCATCACTCAGAAGGTACAGGGGCTTTTGCCTGAGCTTCAGGGAGGATGGAGAAGAGTCACTGGCCCAGCAGAATGTAGAAGGTTAAGAAGTGAACTCCACCATGTCCACAGGGTGGCAGCAGGGAGTCGTGGCCTAGATGTTGAAGCACGCAAAGAGAACATTCAGAACTTTTCACACCATGGACCCTGTTTAGGAATCGCTGAGTGACCCTAAGGTTAATGGGCTCGCTGCTAGCTGATGGGTGGAAGTTCGAGTTCCTCCAGAAGCACCTTTGGATGCTTCTCAGAAGTAGAGACCTAGTCTGCTTCTGAGAAATCGGCCACAGAAACCCTGTGGAACACAGTTCTACTCCAACACACACAGAGTGGCCTTATGCTAGGATTGAGTCAATGGCAACTGGTTTGGCTGTTGGATTTGATTTGCGGCTAGGGTTATGATTTCTGGAAGTTAACAACTTTGACAAAGGAAGGAGGAAAAAAAGGTGAAAAGAAAGATATGGCCAATAAATAGTGGGCAAGTTCAGCCTTATATTACATATTCTTTACTCAAAGATTTCTAAAATGGAAAGGAAGATTGATTTCATTTTTGTCCCTTATTAGAGTATTAGGACTGACTTTAGCCAGCACCAAGATTACAGCTTCAGTATGATTATGCCTAGCACAAAGAAAACTGGAGCAATAAACAACAGCATGATAAATGTAGAAAAGACTGAAGTTGTCAAAGATTCCTAAATACCTGGGTCCATGATCCACAGTCATAGACACAGCAGTCAAGAAATCAGGTGATGTATTTCATTAGACAAATCTGGTGCAAACTGCCTCTTTAAAGTTTTCAAGAGCAAAAATGTCACTTTGAGGTCTAAGATGTGTCTGACCCACAGTCATGGTATTTTTCCATTGCCTCATATGACGCATGCAATAGCTGAACAGTGAGTAAGATGACCACAGATCAAGTGATGCCTTTGAATTATGGTGCTGGAGGAGAATGTGGAAGATACTAGGGACTGCTGGGAGAGTGACCACCTCTGCCTTTGACATACAGGTAGAATGCTTAGAGGCAGAGAGGGTGAAACGTCGTCTTCCATACTTGGGACATGTTATCAAGAAGAACCAGTCCCTTGGGAAAGACAGTCATGCTTGGCCAAAGAGAGGGTCAGTGAAAAAGAAGTCCTATGGTGAGACCGACTAACACAGTGGCAACAACGTGGGCTCAAACACAGCAATGATTGGGACCTGGTGCAGTGACATCCTGCATCTGTGATACATTGAGTCATTATGAGTTGGGACTGACTGGAGGGCACCCATGATATCCACAGAACCTTATAAATGGGATGGTTCTTCTCCTGTTGCATCTCTCAGTCCTAGTCTCAATGACGATTAAAGGCAAATTAATAGGAAGAGGGTGGATAGATAATGAATATGGCATTGGAACAGATGAGAGGAAGAATAGTCCAAAAGGAACATATGATTAGACATTATAGGTATGACACCAACCTGGAACTAAAGGTGCTTTGCAAAGTGAAGTGGGGGAGGGGTGAGAAAGGGGGAGGAAAGAAAATGTGCAACAATGAATAACTAAAAAAACACCCTCAAAATGGGAGCTCTGGTGGCCTAGGGGCAAAAAATTGCACTGTAATCCCAGAGGTGCACGGTTCAAATCCAGCAGATGCTCTGGATTTGATTTGATAGTCCACACACAAAAAAATAATAAAATTAAAAAACAAACAAAAAGCCCCCCAAATGCAAATTAGGTAACAGCAAGACTTGGAGCAGAAAAATTATGGAAAAAGGAAACTTCTCTGGACCTATGAGTCAGATGGGGTTGGAGCGTCAGCTCAATTTTCAGTCCTTATTTCCTTTTCACTTCTGTTAGAAGAATTTCATACTATTTTAATTGCTCACTATCTATACATCATTTACAATGTTCAGTGCTTATTTTTGACACAATGGAGAAAGCAGTGTGTCAAAGGTGGAACTGTTCACCACAGACTCATAAGTGAGCACAAAATAAGCTCATGTTTATCTTGCTAACTGACTAATCCACCTGCTTTCTTCACAAGTTCATAATATAGAACAAAGACCCCACAGGAGCCACTTGATTTTTCAATCTTCCTACATCACCCCACAGATCCCTGTGGGATTACAAGTATCCTTTGCTCCTTTAAGGACAAGGACACTGCTTAGAATCAGAGGTTCAAGGGAGAATTGTACTTTGTGGATCACCGATTTTCAATTATCGTGTTAGATGCATTGGGACACTGGAAAGATGACTGTGGCAAAAATACCAATGTGTTAGTGCAGAATCAGGAAGACGATAGAGGAGGATCAGGATGAAAGTAGTTGGCCAGGTGAGGCACCATGATCTCCCACACTTCCCTCTGCAGGTAAGTTGGCCTCTACCGGATGCCTGTGCCTGTACTGGCTGTGGGGATGACTCAGTCCAGTGAGCATTACAGAAAGGCTACCTACTAGTATCTAAAACTGCCCCATTGTCCTAGACAGTGATGGTGGGAATGCTCTATACTTGACTCAGTCAATGTCAACATCCTTTTTAAAAAATATATATGGAATGCTTCATGAATTTGCATGTCATCCTTGCACAGAGGCCATGCTAACCTTGTATGTATCGTTCCAATTTTAGTATATGTGCTGCTGAAGCGAGCACCCAATATCCTTTTGATACTGTGCTATAATTTCTCAAGTTGTTGCTAATGGGTAAATAGCATAGAGAGTCTGGGTCTATATTTTTTCTTACAATTGCATATGAACCCACAAAATAGACTTTAAGAGATTTATTAAAAATAATATATTAAAAATTACTGCGAGATGGGAAATTTTATTAAAGTGGACACATTCTAGAAAATAAAGAGAGACAATCAAGTTACAAAAATATTATGTGGATTTTGGTGACCTATGAAGTTACCAATGCTTAAAATGAATATTATTGATTATACAGATATTTGAATTTTCAACTCATGGTAATCCTGTACGACAGAGCAGAGCTATAAGGTTTCCATGTGTATAAGTCTTTAAGAGAAGCAGGCTGCCATATCTGTGCTAAGGTGGATGGAACTACTGGCCTTTTGGCTGGCCATGGAATACCTTAACCACTGCACCACCAAAGCTGCTCAAGAAGCATTTATATATCATTGATTAAAATATCATGCCATGATCCTAAATGAGCTGCAAATGAATTACAAAAGAGTATGGAAAACAACTTTAAACTCCTGAATGGTAACGGAAATGTTATTGCCTGTGTTCAGTTGTGAAAACTCTCAGAAGAGACCAGTTTCCAGAATGATTATTGGTAGCTGCTTTTTAACATATTAGATTGAAAGCAGGAGTGGCATCCACTTCCTGAACAACATGCCTCTGGAAACTCTACGAACTTTGATAAACGTTGATAGTTGTAGAGGGTCTTCAGGCCTTTTGTTCATAGGGTCGCTATGAGTTGTGCTCAACTGAAGGCAATCAACAATAACAACATATAAAAACAGTACGGAAAACACCCTGATTTCAAATCCTACTATACTGCCATGGTAGTTAAGACAGTATGGTACTGGCACAATGACAGACACATAGATCAATGGAATAGCATTGAGAATCCGGGAATCGGCCCATCTATTTATGGTCAACTGATTTTTGACAAGGAGATGAAACCAGTTAAGTGGGGAAACGGCAGCCTTTTTAACAAATGGTGTTGGA
>NW_006400377.1:6949-7660 GCF_000299155.1 Elephantulus edwardii | reverse complement strand
CCCTGTCTCCATTTTTACACTGAAAGAGATGAGTACTTATCCTTGACTAGGAACTGGAAAGAAGGAGTGGTTTTCTTTCATCAGACTGGGAAGCCGAGAGATCTTCCTAGAGACTTCTTTGCACTTGTTTAAAGCAGAGGCTCAGATGGACACCTGAATATTTAAAGTAACAATCCTCTCAGGAACTGACTGTTGCCTCAAAAAGTGAGTCCACAAAGGCTGTTAAATCCTGATGCTCACACTTCCTCACAGCCTCCTCAGTGTTAGCCGGCCAAGTACGTCAGGGACACAATTCAACTCTGTTTGTTCCACTGCCCTCTTCCTTCCTGCTAATAACTATATTCCTCTACAATTTCTTTCTTTTTAAAAAGGAAACTTGTGTGTATATTTGTCTATGTTCCCTTTTTAACAAAAGGAGAGCATTAAACCATGAAATTTCAGATTATTTTTTTTTCACATCACCTCAGGGAAGTGACAGCTTGACTTAATTTACATCAACTCCCCAGGAACTTGTGGGGTGTCCCCAAGTGCCACCTTCTGGATACCCATTTCCACCTACCTTCGGTCCGTGGGGTACAGTTCCACAGTGACCACTTCAAGAGAGTTCCAGGCTGAAATGGTCAGGCCGTTGTATAGACACAGCATGCCTATCATCATGGACTCGCTGGTGCCAAACCAGAGGAAGAAACAGCTGATCCCCGAAAGCACCAT
>NW_006400377.1:4178-4890 GCF_000299155.1 Elephantulus edwardii | reverse complement strand
CTAAAGAGACCATAACCGACATCCAAGCTGATATATGCACACCCATGCTTATCACGGCTCTGTTCACAATAGCAAGGAGTTGGAAACAACCCAAGAATCCATCAACAAACGAATGGATAGAGAAGCTGTGGTATATTCATACAACGGAATACTATGCTGCATTGAAAAACAAGGAACTCATTCAATATTATTCAAAATGGGTGACCCTGGAGGCCATTATGCTGAGTGAAATATTTCTATCACAAAAGGACAGATACTGTATGGTGCCCCTGTTGTAGAATGAGGTTGACATCAGGGTTGAGGTAAGACTGAGAAAAACTGGATAAATTATGTATACTGCATTGAAGCCGAAAGCCGATGAGAGAGAGAGAACAGTTTAAAAGCAATATATTTTAGGACATTATGATTATCATAAGAGTTCGGAATGAGGGTTGCAGAGTGAAGTATGCTCGGGATGGGGGTGGGGAAGTGCAGGGGGATTGTATACCAATGAAAGAGTTTTTCTTTTGCTTTTCAAGGAGAAGAGCGAACTGGGGATGGGGTGGGGTGAATGGGAGAACAGTGCAACAATGAATGAATGGAAATCCAAAATCTCTGTAAAAGTTCATTGAAATTAATACTAAAAAAAATAAAATAAGGGAGGGGGAAAAAAACCCCAAACCAGTACTGAAAACAACATGAGCACTTAGATGATAGATTTTTATGTGGACAT
>NW_006400377.1:0-923 GCF_000299155.1 Elephantulus edwardii | reverse complement strand
ATACTTGGTGTAACAAGGGTAGGTGTGTTAGAAACAGTGAGATTAGTTCAGGATAGAGCAGGGTTCAGGGCTATTGTGCATAGAGTCTCTGAGTCATGGTCGACTCGACAGCACACAACAACAACAACAACATGTAGTCATTTGCTATTGAGAGTTTCATAAAGTTTATCTAGAATATTCTAATGACTCTTTCCTTAATGGTTTCTGGTTTGGAGGTCACATTCACAAAGTTTTTAACCATGTTCATAGTTTTAAAAAAGGTAGGTATTGGACTAGGCTTGACTTAAAGCTAACCCTTCAGATGGAGACACTCCATCTTTCTCCCACAGAGCAGCTGGTGGATTTGAACAATGTCACCCAGGGAAGATATTAAATGCATGTTTAAGGCATTTCCCCCATTATTCTCTGCTCATGCTTGGTGCTGAGGTTTGAATAACAGTAGAAGGGGTGGTTTATCAAATGAGAGAGTTTCTGTGGTCATAGTTTTGTTTCATGTCCCTGCCACAGAAAAGTGCTGCTATTATTTTGACAATAAGTTTTAACAGAATAATATATATATATATACTGGAGAAAAGTATTGAATATGTCATGGACAAACAGGTTCGTCCTGGAGAGGGTGAGACTGGGCTGCAAGAATTCTGAAGCTTCATCTGACATACTTTGGACATGTCGCAAGGACCAGTCCTTGGAGAGGGACATCATGCTTGGGAGGGTGAAGGGACAGCACAGGAAATGAAGACCCTTTTAGAGATGGATTGATTCAGTGACTTGGGTAATGGGGGTAAGTGTGTCAGAGGCAAAAAGGTTGGCAAAGGATAAAGCAGGGTTTAGAGCTGTTGTACATAGGGTCACTATAAGTAGCAGGCGACTCAATGGCACATAACAACAAATATGTATGTTGAAGAGGATATATACACATATGC
>NW_006400376.1:105931-106526 GCF_000299155.1 Elephantulus edwardii | reverse complement strand
CCAAGAATACTGTACCCAGCAAAATTATCCATCAAATATGAAGGACAGATCAAGATATTCCCAGAAAAGCAAAACCTAAGAGAGTTTGTAGAAACTAATTCCTATATCATTCCCCTGGAACATATTTTTCCCCTCTATTTTAGATCAGACCATTTTATTCAAACTTTCCGGCAACAGGCCAAAGAGGCAGGGAAGAAAGACAAGGTTCAATGATAGCGATCTGGCCAGAATCTCCCACACTTAGGAAACACTGAAAGTTAAATATACATTTTAAAATTATAATTACCAAACAACAAACACTGGTGAGGTAGTGGATAAAATGGAATGTCGGAGTGTAAAATTTTACACTCTTGGAGTGTAAAATGGTACAATCACTATGGAAGGCAGGATGGCGCTTTCACAAATAGTTGCTAAAAAAACAAACAAAAAAAAAAACAACCCAGAAACAACCACAAACAGTTGCAAAGAGAAATACCATTTGGCCAAGCAATTCCACTACTGGGAATATACCCCAAGGAAACCTTAACCACCACCCAAGCAGATATATGCACACCATGCTTATCGTGACTTTGCTCACAGTAGTAAATTGTTGGAA
>NW_006400376.1:100534-104576 GCF_000299155.1 Elephantulus edwardii | reverse complement strand
CTTCACAAACTCCCACCATCCATTCAGGCTTGTCATTCACTCTAACTTCCCAATAATGTCTGCCTGTACTGAAGGCTTCAGATCCCAGGATCACTGGGGAAATGCTAAATCTCTTCAGAGTAGGAAGAAGTATTTTCTTTCCAGTCACAAATGTCACAGACGTTTTGTCCTCAGATACGACCAGATTAGGATGTGCTGTTTCAGGATCCAGAGTCACCTGTCTTTGAAAGTTCTTTTTAATTTCCTCCAGAGGTGGGTATATGTACCAGGAGTTCACCGGAAAGCTGAATTCCTCCCTTAACTGGATGGAAGAGAGCGACGGGGGCGTATGATCTTCACACATGACATAGATCCTCTTGAGGCCTGTCAGCAATTTCACATCATCCAACATCACGCTCATATCGACCGCTTCCTTGCCGACACTAGCGTAGGTAGCACTGTATTCTAAAACTGCCATTTGATCTGTAAGAATATTTTGTTGAATATGATTCAAATCATCAATTAACCTGAAGAGATAGACTTGTTGGTTCCAGTCGAAAAATTGGTTCACAATTTCATATTCAAAACAAAATTTTTGCCTCGCCTTTGCAATCATCCCACTCAGCTGTTCTTCAGATTTCTTTTGCGTGACACAGAGACTTTCATAGAGTTTCAATTGCTTCTTCAGGAACAGAGAGTAACCTCTGAGCCTTCTCCTTTGATTAGAAGTAACATCCTCTAGAGGCTTCACGTTGTGACCCCAGTGGTCTTTGTTACAGATGTGACATAATACACTTCGGTCATCCTCACAGAAATGGTTCAGCTCCTGACTGTGTTCCTTGCACTGAGGCATCTCTCTCTCCCTCTTGCTTGTTTTGTAGTGTAACTTGGCTTCATGCAATATATTTCTCAGTTGACTGTTGTTCCTTAACATTTTATCCTGGTGTGGCTGTCTGCACGATGGGCAACGGAACGTGGCATCCTGATACTGCCAGGCAAGATCGATGCAGGACCGACAGAAGTTGTGATCACACTTTACAGAGAAAGGGTCTCTCAGGTAGTCTCGACAGACTGGGCATTGGGCCTCTGCCGGCACTGTCGCCATTGTTGTCAGTCCTTAGGACCGTTGAGATCTTCAAGTGTTCCTCTTTGATGTTATGAAGTCACTGATCCTATCCTACAGAAGAATGAAGAACAACAGTGGATTCACTCACAACAGCTAGGGATCTAGTCCTTTGGCAACTCCCAGGATGTGATTCTTCATTAAAAAGTTGTCCTACTTAGAAACCAGCCTGGCACTCAAGAGGATAATTTGTTCCTGTAGATGAGAAAAATGTACAGCATTAATGCAGGAAGTTCAAAACACAAAAACAGGATTGTTTGTCTCCAACCCATTTGACAAAGTCATGAAAGGCAGGGACAGTGGGGAATCAGTGTAACCTACAATAGTCTAAGTCTGCACTCCAAGGAACACACAGGCGAAGGCTATGCTATACTGGTTTGTTGTTGAGTACCTTCCAGGTGAAACTGACTCATATTTGACCTTCTAGTGCGTTTTCAGAGGCAGTAGATTGCACAGGAGGAGATGCCTATCTTTTGCCTACCAAGCAGCTGGTGGATTTAAGCCATCTACCTCTGGATTGGCAGCACAATTCCTTACCATTAGCGACTAGAGCTTGATGAAGTGCTGTCCCTATCGTACCCTCATCAAGTTGCCTTCTGTCACCCCCATTTTAATGGAAGTTCTCCTAACCATTTTTCCAAACCCATGGTTAAGCACAACCTTCTAACATTTTGAGAATTCTTAAATTGCTGTCGTGTTTCATACTTTGGGCACATTGATTGTTGTTGTGGTGTGCTGTCAAGTTTTAACTGACTCATAGCTGATCCTCTGCGGGATTTTCACAGGCAGTTAATTCCAGGAGAGGTTATTGTCTATCCTTCACCCTTGGAGCAGCTTAAAGCCTCAAATCACTTGCCTTCAGGATTGCAAGGCAACTTATTGCCACTAGGCCATCTGAGCTCCCCTGGATATGTTGCTGGGAGAAGATATTCCGTGGAGAGGGACACTATGCTTGGAAAGGTGGAGAGGTGGTGAATCAACTTTTCTTATAATTATACTTTTTTGACTGACTTACGCCACTAAACAGAACTAATTTCGTTTCATTTCATCCATGACAGGCATTTGTTCTCGTTGTTGCCATGTGCCGTCAAGTTGCCTGTGACTCACAGATACCCTATGTATAAAAGCTCCAAAGCTGCCTTGTCCGCAGCCAGTCTAATTGACTCCAACACACTGCCCTAGTTACAGTATCAATCCATCTCACGTGGGTTCTTCCTAACCTGTGTTGTCTTTCCACCTTTCCTTTGCCAAGGATTGCTCTCTTGATCCCATGCCCAAAGTATGAGAGACAGAGTATCACAATCCTAGCCACCAAGGGGAAACTTTGTTTCCTCGTCTCTAAGAAAGACCTATTTGTTTTCTTGGTTGTCCATGGTATGCTAAAGCTCTTCTCCAAAACCAAAACTTAGAGGCAAAGATTCTGTTTCTGTCATCCTTAAATCATTGTACAGCTCTCTGATGCATAACCTGTAATTGCAAAGACCACGGATTGGATCAGGCACGCCTCAGTCTCTAGACAGACATTGCTGCTTCTCAGTGCTCTGAAAAAGTTCCTGAAGGCAGATTTACTTAACACATTTCATCTTTTGATTTCTTAATCCTGGTGCCATAAGTGTTGATTGTGGAGCTGAGCAAGCTGTAACTCTTAACAACCTCAGTCTCTTCTTTATATATCATGGTGCTGCCAATTGGCCCAGTGGTGAGAATCTTTGTCTTCTTAATATTGAGCTTCAGTCTATATTGAAGACTTCTGCAGCAAATGCTTCAGCTCTTCCTCAGTTTCAGCACGCAAAGCTGTGTCATTTGAATAACGTAAATTGTTGATGAGGCTGCAGCCATGCTGATGCTACATTCCTTCCCATAAAGCCCTGTCTCGTTCATGGTCTGTTCTGCATGTAGTTTGAGATAATACAGAGACAGAATGCATCCCTGACTCACGCCCTACTTGATTTTGAACCATGCAGTATTTCCCTGCTCTGTTCTATGACTTTACTTGAACTTACTACTAAACTGTTCACCTCCATGATGGATAGACAAATCCATATTCCTAGTTCTCCATTAAAAACAAACAACGATTCTGGGTTTTGGTCTATGTAAGCATGACATATTGTGAGAATTAAGTAAGATCATGTCTTTAAAATGCTTATTCCACATTAATATCCTACCTCATGGTTTTTAGCCTTCAGCCCACTCACTCAAGCAAAAAAATCATTAAGAGACTTTGGAAACTAATTGATTGCACTCTTCTTAAACACAAATATTCAGCCATCCATTTTCTATCTCCATTGATCTATCTATCTATCTTCACACATTTTACTATCCTTTAAAAAATTATACTGGTTTGTTTACAAAGTTCATATATATTATTTTACATGCGGGATATTTCCCATTTCCTTCACTTATACATCCCCCACTGATCAAATCATGCGACCCTATAAATACTAATGAATGAAGTCTAGATGATCTGTGGGAAGATATCAATAATATCATCCATGAATAATACAAAAGAAAGTGATAAAGAAGAAAGAAATTAAAGATGAAAATGGTTGTCAGATGAGACCCTGAATATGGCAATAGAGCACCAAGAAGCCAAAGCAAAGGGAAGAAATGAGTAAGTTCAGAGGCTGAACACACAGGAGGAGATGCCCATCTTTTGCCTACAAAGTAGCTGGTGGATTTCAGCCATCTACCTCTGGAATGAAACAAACTGTGGCTGATTCTGAAAGAATGGGAATCCTAGAACACTTGATCATTCTAATGTGAAACCTATACTTGGACCAGGAGGCAGTCGTCAGAAGAGAGCAAGTGAATACTGCATGGTTCAAAATTGGGAAGGGCGTATGCAAGGGATGCATCCTATCTCCATACCTTTTCAACCTATATGCAGAACAGATTATCCAGGAGGCTGGGCTCTATGAGGAGAAATGTGGGGTCAAGTTT
>NW_006400376.1:96109-99984 GCF_000299155.1 Elephantulus edwardii | reverse complement strand
TTCTGAGGCTCCGTCTAACATACTTTGGACATACTGTGAGGAGAGACAGGTCCTTGGAGAAGGACATCATACGTCGGAGGGTGGAGGGACAGCACAGGAAGAGAAGGGCCTCTATGAGGTGGATTGACTCAGTGACTGGGATAATTGGGATGGGAGTGTCAGAGACAGTGAGATTGGCACAGGATAGGACAGGGCTGTTGTACCAAGCGTCGCTATGAGTGACAAGCAACTCGAGGGCACATAAAAACAACAACAACAACCGCTGGATTGGTAGCACAATTCCTTACCATTAGCAACTAGAGCTTGATCCAGGTGCAGTCACTATCGTACCTTCATCAAGTTGCCTTCTGTCACCCTCCTTTTTACCAGAAGTTCTCCTAACCTTTTTTCCAATATCCATGGTAAAGTACAACCTTCTAACATTTTGACAATTCTTAAACTGCACTCATGTTGCATACTTTGTCATGTTGCTTGTTGTTGTGGTGTACTGTCAAGTTTTGACTAACTCATAGCTGATCCTCTGCCAGATTTTCACAGGAAGTTAATTCCATGAGAGGAGATTGTCCATCCTTCACCCTCAGAGCAGCTGAAAGCCTCACATCAATTGCCTTCAGGATTGCAAGGCAGCTTATTGCAACAAGGCCATCTGGGTTCCCTTGGGCATGTTGCTGGGAGTAGATATTCCGTGGAGAGGGACACTATGCTTGGAAAAGGGGAGAGGTGGTGAGTGAACTTTTCTCATAATTGTACTTTTTTGACTGACTTATGCCATTAAGCAAAACTAATTTCCTTTCATTTCATCCATGATTGGAATTTGTTCTTATTGTTGTCATGTTGCCTGTGACTCATGGCTCACCTATGTATAACACCTCTGAAGCTTGACTTGTCCTGAGCCAGTCTAATAGGCTCCAACTCACCTATCTCCAATGCCCTAGTTACTATATCAATCCATCTCACCTGGGTTCTTCCTTGCCTGTGTTGTCTTTCCACATTTCCTTTGCCACGGATTTCTCACTTGATCACATGCCCAAAATATGTGAGACAGAGGATCAAAATCCTAGCCACCAAGGGGAAACTTGGTTTCATCTTCTCTAAGAAAGACCTATTTGTTTTCTTGGTGGTCCATGGTACGTTCAAGACTCTTCTCCAACACCAAAACTTAAAGGCATCGATTCTGCTTCTGTCATCCTTAATAGCAAGGAATTGCAAAGACCATGACTGGATCAAGCAGGCCTTAAACTCTTTAAAGACACTGCTGCTTTTCAGTGCTATGGAAAGGTCCCCGATGGCACATTTACCAAATACCATTGATCCTTTGATTTCTTCATTGCTGATGCCGTACGTGTTTATTGTGGAGCTGAGCAAGCTCTAACTCTTAACCTCAATCTCTTCTGCATTCATCATACTTATGCCAATTGGCCCAGTGGTTTGAATCTTTGTCTTCTTGATATTGAGCTTCAATCCATAGTGAAGACTATAGTTCTTGTCCTTCTGCAGCAAGTGCTCACCTTCTCCTGAGTTTCAGCAAGCAAGGATATGTCATTTGTTTAATGTAGGTTGTTGATAAGTCTTCCTCTAATACTGATACTCCATTCCTCCTTACAAAACCCGGCCTCGTTCATGATCTGTTCTGCATGTAGATTGAAAAGATATGGAGACAGAATGCATCCCTGACTCACACCCTGCTTGATTTTGAACCGTGCAGTGTTTCCCTGCTCTGTTCTATGACTTTATTTGAAGTCACTACTAAACGGCTCACCTCCAAGAAGGATGGGCAAATCCATATTCCTAGTACTTCATTAAAACAATCGACCATTCTGGGTCTTTGGGTTATGTAATCATGACCTATTGTGAAAATCAAGTAATATAATGTCTTTAAAAGGCTTACTCCACAGTATTATCCTACCTCATGGTTCTTAACTTTCAGTCCACTCTCCCAAGCAAAGAAATCATTAAAACACTTTAGAAACTGATTGAAGTCTTGGGAAACCCAAATATTCAGCCATCATTTTCGTAGCTACCTTGATCGAACGTTCTATCTCTTTCTATCTCTCTCTCTCTGTCTACATCTATATACACATTTTAGTATGCTTTAAAAAATTATACTGGTTTGTTTACAAAAGTCATATACATTGTTTTACATACTGGATATTTTCATTTCCTACTTATCTCTCCCTCACTGATCAAATTGTTCGATCCTATACATATTGATGAATGAAGACCAGGTGATCTGTCTGAAGATATCAATGATATCATCCATGAAGAATACAAAAGAAAATTACAAAGAAGGAAGAAAAAAAGATGAAAATGGTTGCCAGTCGAGACCCTGAATATGGCATTGGAGCCCGAAGAAGCCAAAGCAAAGGGAAGAAATAAGTAAGTTCAGGAGCTGAATAGAAGATTTCAAAGGGCAGCTCAAGAAGACAAGGCAAAGTATTATAATGAAATGTGCAAAGAGCTGGAGTCAGAACATCCAAAGGGCCAAATTAGCTTAGCATTTTTTAAGCTGAAGGATTATAAGAACAAATCAAGCCATGAGCCGCAATGCTGAAGGATGCTTTGGACAGAATATAAAATAATTCAAGAAGCATTAAAAAAAATGGAAGGAGTACACTGGCTTTCTGTACCAAAAATCATGGGCTGAAGCAGAAGAATTTTAAGAAATAACTTATGATTAAGAGGCAACAGTAATGAAGGAGGAGGTGCAGGCTGTTCTAAAGGACTTGGCATAAAACTGAGCCCCAGGAATTGATGGCATACCAACTGATGTATTTCAACACAAAGATGCTGCCCTGGATGTGCCCACCAGATTGTACCAAGAAATCTGGACAACAATTACCTGGTCAACTGACTGGAAGAGGTCCATAAATATTCCCATTCCAAAAAAATGGTAATCTGACAAAGTGTGAAAATTTTCAAACAATATCACTTGTGAGGAAAATCATGCAGAAGATTATACAGAAATGACTTGACAGAGAACTACCAGAAATACAACCTTGGTTTAGAAGAGGTGGTGACACTGGAGACATTATCGCGAATGTCAGATGGATCTTGGCCGAAAGCAAAGAGTACCAGAGGAATGTCTCTCTGTGCATCATTGACTATACAAAGGTATTTGACTGTGTAGATCACAACAAATTATAATCAACCTTGAGGAAAATGGAAACCCCATAACACTTGATTGTGCTTATGCAAAGCCTGTACTTGGACGACGAAGCAGTCCTCAGAACAGAGCTAGGCAACACTGAATGATGATTCATAATCCAAAGGATTGCGTCAGGGATGCATTCTGTCTCCATACCTTTGTCGTTTACACATAGAATAGATCATTCAGGAGACTGGGCTTTATGAGGAGAAATGTGGCATCAGGATTAGAGGAAATCTCAACAACAACCTGTTCTTGCTGTTGTTATATGCCGTCGAGTCACTTGCAAGTCATTGCGACAGTATGTACAACAGCTCTAAACTCTGCTCTGTCCTGTGCCAACCTCATCGTCTCTGACACACTCATCCTGATTGCCCCCATCACCGCATCAATCTATCTCCCAGAGTGCCTTCCCCTCCTGCGCCTGCCCTTCACCCTCCCAAGCATGATGTCCTTCTCCAAGGACTGGTCTCAGTTTACAACATGACCAAAGTATGTCAGACAAAGCCTCAGAATCCTTGCCTCCAAGGAACAGCCAGATTTAACCCTCTCCAGGATGAATCAGATTGTTTTTGTAGCAGTCCACGGCACCCTCAGCACTCTTCTCCAACACCAAAGCTCAAAAGCATCAATTCGCCTTCTCTCCTCACTGGTCATTGTCCAGCTCTCTGACGTATATCAAGTGATTGCAAAGATCATGGCCTGTACCAGATGCGCCTTAGTCTCCAGA
>NW_006400376.1:92597-95975 GCF_000299155.1 Elephantulus edwardii | reverse complement strand
GCCAAGAGTGTTGATTGTGGAGCCAAGCAGACTAAAGCTGTGAACAATCTCAATCCCTTCACCCTCCATCCTGATGCTGCCAGTTGGCCCAGTGGTGAGAATCTTTGTCTTCTTGACATTGAGCCTCAATCCATATTGAAGTCGACAGTCCATGACCCTCTGCAGCAAGCACTTCAGGTCCTCCTCAGTTTCAGGAAGCAGGGTTGTATCATCTGCATAATGCAGATTGTTGATAGATCTGCCACCAATCCTGATGCCGCATTTCTCCTCAAAGAGCCCCGCCTCCTGGATGATCTGTTCTACATACAGGTTGAAAAGGTATGGAGAGAGGACATATCCCTGGCGTACACCCTTCCCAATTTTGAGCCATGCAGTCTTTCCTTGCTCTGTTCTGACGACTACCCCTTAGTCCAAGTATAAATTTCGCATTGGTACAATCAAGTGTTCTGGGATTCCCATTTTTCTCAGAGTTAGCCACAGTTTGTTATGGTATACATATTCAAAAGCTTTTGCATAATCAATGAAGCATGGATAGACATTCCTCAGCAAATGACACAACATTGCTCGTTGAAACTGAGGAGTAGCTGAAGCACATGCTGCAGAAGTCTTCAATATAGAATGAAGCTCAATATTAAGGAGACAAAGTTTCTCACCATTGGGCCAATTGGCAGCACCATGGGAGAGAAAGAAGACATTGAGGTTGTTAGCAGTTACAGCTTGCTCAGCTCCACAATTAACACTTATGGCACCAGCAATCAAGAAATCAAAAGATGAATTGCATTAGGCAAATTTGCTATTAGGGACCTCTCCAGAGTACTGAAAGCAACAATGTCACTATAGGGACTACAGTACCCCTAATGCAATGCATGGTTTTCGCTATTACTCGTTATGCATTAGTCAGAAAGCTGGACAATAACTAATGAGGATTAAGTAAGCATGGATATCTTCAAGTCATGGTACTGGAGAAGAGTCTTGAGCATACCATGGACTGCCAAGAAACCAAATAGGTCTTAGAGAGAGTAAAAGGAAGTTTCCCTTTGGAGGCTAGGATTTTAAGCACGTGTCTCACAAACTTTGGGCAAGGGGCCAAAGGGACCAGTCCTTGGAAAACGACATTGTGCTCAGAAAAATAGAGGGACAGCACAGGAGAGAAAGTCCCGAAAATGAGATAGATTGGACAGTAACTGGGACAACGGAACTCAGAATCAAAGAGACGGCTCCAGGGCATGACAGGCTTTAGAGCTGCTGTACATAGGGTCGCCATGCGTCACTTGTGACTTGATGGCACATAACAACAACAACAACAACAATGCTTAACTCAACTCCCACCACTCAACCCTCCTCAGCCTCCCACCATCCTTCCCCTTGGATACTCATACTTCTTCTACAATAACTGTCTCATACAATATGGTTTGGTAGCATGAGTGGCAACCACTTCCTAAACAACATGCCTTTGGAAACTCTATGAACTTTGAGAAATGATAGTTATAGAAAAGCTTCAGATAGTTTGTTCATAGGATCACTATGAGGTATGCTTTACTTGATGGCAAGCAACAACAACAAAACAAGGAAACTCATTTCACTTATCATAATGCTCTCCAGTTGCTCCTAAGTTAGGTAGTAGTTTACAAAATCATTATTCCTGTGTAGTATTCCATTGGGTGAATGTACCATAATTCCACAATCCACTTGATTGTGCTTGGATATTTGTAGCCTTCTTAATATTTGACTGATTCCTGGGTATCTGAATTTTTTACAACGTTTATGCTTATGATCTCTTTCCTCTACTTTCAAATATTGTTGTTGTTCTTGTTGTTAGATGCCTTCGAGTCTGACTTACATCATCCCTATGAACAAAAGATCTGAACCCTGTGCTATACTCACATTTCTTGACACAGAAGAGCCCATTGAAGCAGTCAACTTTCCCAGGATCATGGCCTTCTACAAGGAATAGCACCCCTAGCAATATAACAAATGTATGCGAGGTAAAGCCTCATTATTATTGCCTCCAAAGAGCACTCCTCTGGGGGAACCTCTCCAAGATATATCATTTTGTTTTCTCCTGGATGTCCATGTTCAGTGCTCTTCTCCAGAACCACAGGTCAAAGACATCAGTTCTTTTCCTGTCCTCCTTATTCATTGTCCAGCTTTCACATGCACAGCAAGTAATCAGAAAGACTATGGTCTGAATCAGAACATACCTTATTTCTCAAATTGGCCTTTGTAACCGCTATTTGGACTCACTTTCCATGCCTGTAAGTATCCAGACCTAAGAGTTGTTCCTATGATATCCCATGCCAGAACTCATATGACCCAAATCCGCATCTACCTTCAGAGTGGCAGTTTATGCAGGTTCTCTAGGTCTTCTCAGCCTGAGAGCTGTTCCTTTTCTTTGATCAGAATCCGCTTGCCTGGTGCACTCCAATATCTAGCTCCCAGCGGAATACGCGGTAATGCTTTAGACTTTGGCTTTTATAGACCAAACAGAAGACAGGATATTCCAATGGCACCACCCTCATTTGTGTTTGTTTTATCCACTCTGGGTAATGGAGAACAGTATTTGGCTATAGGAGGGACCATGTTTACTTGATGGAGAAAGGATCTTCAGATACACCCTGTCAGATAGATTAGGCAAGGGTAATAGGTGTAAGTCTCACGTAGGTAAAAAACAAGCTTTGAAGGAGGAGTTGCATCCAATTCCATAATAGGTAGCCTCCAGAAACCCTATGAACCTGGAGAGAGGATGAAAGACGCCCGAGGTTTGAATACTCTCTTTCCTGGGGAAGCTATGAGTCGCCTACGACTCGAAGAAACATCACAACAACATGTTGTTTATGAATCTTCATACTTTTATTATACTTTTTTATCTTATAAACTCACTTCTCAATTTCTACTGACGGAATGGAGTTGAAAATATCAAAGTGGTCCTATTATGTATTATTATAATATATGTTAACTTTCAAAGGTAAGAGCACAGCTAATGAGAGGAAGACCCTCAGTGAGGTAGATTGACAAAATCACTGCAGCAATGACTGAAGTGTGTCAGAGATTGTGCGGATGGCACAGGACAGGACAGGTGTCAGATCTGTTGCTCATAGGATCCCAATGAATGGTACCCGACTCAATGGCACCGAACAACAGAAATTCTTCCAGGTTAGGGCGAGTGTGCTTTGGGTATTCATGAGAAGGAATTTCACTCTCAATCCCAAAGACTTACACTTCAAATCTACCATCTGTGCCCTCGCAGACAGGTGAACAATCTCCTCTCATGTCCTTAGTCATAGTTGTGGATAAGTACAAGGTAGTCCAGTATGACTCATCAAGCTCCTATCAAGAGCCTTAAGCTATCCTGAGCAACCTTATCATCTCTGATATCTT
>NW_006400376.1:90761-91847 GCF_000299155.1 Elephantulus edwardii | reverse complement strand
AAATGATTGAAAAGACCATGGCTTAAATCAGGTGCACCTAAGTCTTTATGTTGACATCATTACTCTTTAGCACTTTAGAGAGGTCCCTGACACTTGGTTTTCCCAATGTAATATGTCCTTTTATTGTCTTTAATTACTAACTCTAAACAGTTGCTGTAGAATCATCCAGGAGAAAGTTTCGACTCAATGATATATAGCAACAACCTGATTCTAGGCTCTTTATTTTCTTCTCTTTCCCTAGACCCTGGGAACACATAATTCCTTCAGGAAGGCAGGCTTTGTCTACGACAAAAACAAGGCTTTTGTTTCAAAAGATAGTATACATGAGCTGAGAATATATGTAGTGTGGAACAAAATATAATTGTAAAGAAGAGTTTTGAAACTAATTCCTATATCATTCCCCTGGAACATATTTTTTCCCCTCTATTTTAGATCAGACCATTTTATTCAAACGTTCAGGCAAAGGGCCAAAGAAGCAGGGAAGACAAGGTTTAACGATAGCAGTCTGGCCAGGATCTCCTGCACTTAGGAAACACTGAAAGTTAAATATACATTCTAAATTTAGAATTACGAAACAATAAACACTGGTAAGGTAGTGGAGAAACTGGAACCCTTATACACTCTCGGAGTGTAAAATGGTGCAATCACTTTGGAAGGCAGTATGGCGCTTTCACAAAAAGTTCCAAATAAAAAAAAATAAAGAAAAGAAAGTTGCAAAGAGAAATACCATTTGAGGGAGGGGGGAAGATGGCGGTGGTGGAGAGCACAGTGTGAAGAGCCAGAGGGATAGCAGTCTGCATAGTGAGGATACCAGAGAGTACTTTAGGCTCCACAGAGACTGACCATCACAGCGTGATGCGAACAGTAGGATTCTGAATAAGAACTTTTGCTAATACATTATTTTAGAAGCTTTAAAAATGGGAGCCCTGCCTGCCTGCCCTGCAGTGGTCCCGCAGTGGTCCCACCCAAAAGCTGCAATCCAAGAGCTGAGCTGAGCTGCATTGAGACTCACCTGAAAGGAAAAAGGTTAGTGGGGAAATCGGCTGAATTCTCTTGAGCCCACTAAAACCTGGAGGGTCTGAGGTG
>NW_006400376.1:71088-72841 GCF_000299155.1 Elephantulus edwardii | reverse complement strand
AGTGGAATACTATGCTGCATTGAAAAATAAGGAACTCACGCAATATTATTCAAAATGGGTGACCCTGGAAAACATTATGCAGAGTGAAGTATCTCAGTCACAAAAGGACAAACACTGCATGGTGCTACTGTTGTAAAACAGTACTGACCTCGGTGTTGGGGGGGGGGACTGAGAAAGATGGGTTCAATAATGTATACTGCATTGAAACAGATGAAGGAGAAAACTGTTTAAAGGGATATGTGATTAGGTATTTTTGTCATGACAGGAGTCCACAGCGAAGGCTGCATAGTGGAGTGGACCTGGGGGAGGGTTTGTAAAACAATGAAAGAATCTTCTTTTACTTTTTAAAGAGGGTAGTTTATTAGGGGGAGCGTTGGTAGGGGAGAAAAGTGTAACAATGGATGAATGGAAACCCAAAGTTTCTGTAAATTTTCACTGAAATAATTTTTTTAAAACTGTAAAAAAATAAAATAAAAAACAAACAAACAAAAAGGTAGTCAACAATTATAAAAAAACTGAGCTCAACACTTTAGAAATAGTGCGGACGGCAAAGTATAGGCCAGGTTTACGTCTGCCATTTGTAAGGTTGCTAGCAGTTGTAGTCAATCATAAGTAACAATAATACATCCAAAGTATTTTAAGGATTCTGATCTCGATGAACACTTTGGCTTCATTTTATAAGGTAGTCATCAAATTTGTCTTAACTGGGTTACCCAAAGAAGTCACAACTACCGAAGGCTGTAAGTGTTCTGTTGTTATATACAAAAGAGTCAGAATGGCCTCAAAATTGACCATCCACCTGGGTTCCAGAAGCAATAAATCGACACAGGAGCTTGTTCACGTTTCTTCAAAGGAGAGGCTGATACCTGACCTGGCACTGAGACCCTTGCCACTTAGCCACCAGAGCTCTTATTTTGTCCATACGTAGTATGTGGCTTTCACTGAGATTTTAATGTATTTAGTATTTTTATTAAGTAAATAGAGAAGAAATGTAGAAGTATATCCAAAATCCATTTATTGGAGAATGAAATTACAGTTATATACATTTATTCTCTTTTTCATTATCAATTCTGTTAATTCATACATATGTGCAATCTAAAATCAACTACTGCTATTACCTTAGGGTAGAGCCTTTCCTCACATCATTAAAATGAGTCAAATACAAATTCTGGGCATAAATTATTGTGGCAAAAAATAAGTTCTTGAACATAGAAACTCTGTATGACCCAGCTATTCCATTACTGGAAATTTACTCCAAGGAAATTAGAATTGAGACACAAAGAGAGATTAATAAACCAGTGTTTGTACTCAGCAACAACAATTTCAAAAAATATTTCATAATTTGAAAGAGACTGGAGAGTATTACACGATACATTCAAACTGTATACACAAAACAATATAAAACAAAACTTTTGAAGAAAGTTTATTACCCTTTTGAGAGTTTATCATTCATCATTTGTGCAGATTGTTAGAGATTTGGGATCCCTTCCAACATAAAAATAAGGCTTGAGTCTTCCAGAAAATCCATGAAAAAATGAATGTATATGTGAGTTTGTATGTAAATTGTAAAAGGAAACTTCACCTAGTTCATAGTCGAGATAAATGCCTGTACCTTGAGGTTTTGTTGTTCACCTAAGGTAGGAAGAGTGCAGATGGTCATTACAAAGACAGAAGAGGAAGAAAAGACCAAAATGGATGTCAGAAGAAACTCTGAAGATTGCACTGGAACGTAGAGAAGCCAAAGCACAAGGAA
>NW_006400376.1:69652-70633 GCF_000299155.1 Elephantulus edwardii | reverse complement strand
GGAATAGATGGTATACCAATTGACACATTTCAGCTAACAGATGCTGCTGTGGATGTGCTCACCAAGTTGTGCCAAGAAATCTGGAGAACAACCACATGGCCAACTGACTAGAAAAGGTCTATATTTGTTCCCATCCCAAAGAAGGGCGACCGAACTGAGTGTGGAAACTACAGAACAATCTCATTGATTTCACATGCAAGCAAGATTCTACTGAAGATTATCAAAAAACGACTGGAACAGTACATCAGCAGAGAACTGCCAGAAGTGCAGGCTAGGTTTAGAAGGGGTCGTGGTACTAGGGATATTGTAGCTGATGTTAGATGGATCTTAGCTGAAAGAAGGGACTACCAGAAGAATGTGTATCTGTGTTTCATTGATTATGCAAAGGCATTTGACTGCGTAGATCATAACAAACTGTGGCTGACTCTGAGAAGAATGGGAATCCCAGATCATTTGATCGTGCTAATGAGAAACCTATACTTGGACCAAGAGGCAGTCGTCAGAACAGAGCAAGGCAACACTGCATGGTTCAAAATTGATAAGGGTGTATGCCAGGGATGTGTCCTGTCTCCATACCTTTTCAACCTGTATGCAGAGCGGATTATCCGAGAGGCTGGGCTCTATGAGGAGAAGTGTGGCGTTAGGATTGGTGGACGATCTATCAAAAGTCTGCGTTATGCAGATGACACAGCCCTGCTTGCCGAAACTTGCTGCAGAGGGTCAAGGACTGCAGCCTTCAGTATGGACTGAGGATGAATGTCAAGAAGACAAAGATTCTTACTACTGGACCAATTGATAGCATCAGGATGGATGGTGAAGAGATTGAGATTGTTCACAGCTTCAGTTTGCACGGCTCCACCGTCAACACTCTTGGCACTAGCAGCCAGGAAATCAAAAAACATATTACGATGGGAAAGTTTGCTGTTAGGGACCTCTCTAAAGTACTCAAGAGCAACGGTGTCTCTCTGGAGACTAAGGTGC
>NW_006400376.1:67048-69469 GCF_000299155.1 Elephantulus edwardii | reverse complement strand
TTGATTCAGTGACTGGGGTAATAGGGATGGGTGTGTCGGAGGCAGTGAGATTGGCACAGGATGGAGCACGGTTTAGGGTTGTTGTACATGGGGTCGCTATGAGTTGCAAACGACTCGATGCCACATAACAACAACACCAACAGATAAGTAATGATGGGTTTTAGACTTCTACCGTGTTGTGCGGAGACAGGGACTTGGGTTTTAGCAGGAAAAGAGGAAGAGTTCTTTAGAGTAATGAAAACAGTTTGGTACTGAGAGGTTACAGATAATGTGGAAAGATACTATAAGATAGGGTTGACAATGCCTGGTGAGTGGTAAGAGGCTTGAAGGAAAAGCCGTTAATACCTATTATTGTGACCTGGGTAGGGAAAACAGAACCCAAGAAAGAAGGGAGTACTGAGCAGATAGTTCTCCTGTAAACCAGAAAGGAAACTGGTCTACCTGGTACCTGAAGGGTAGCTTAGCAGTAGTGGTGAGGGTTGTGGAACCTGGGCATTTTCAGTGTTTGTGGCCAGTCCTCAGAGATCAGCCAGGGTGGGAACTGGGTCTGCAGAATGGTTGCTTTTGTAGGAACTTACCCTATATTCCAATGGCCCTGTGTCCACAGATAGGATAAGGCTGTGTTATCAGGCTCTGGTTTGGAGGGTTAGCATAGTTGCTAATTCCAATGGTCTTTTTGCCACACTTGAAGCAAGTATCCAGAGGTGAGGAGCAGGTATTTTCTGACCTGTCACCACTGCTGTAAGGCACGAGTTTTTTCTGTCAGTTCCTCTCAGACATTGGAACTTTAAAGTCCCACCATGTCTCTAATAGGGTGTTTGAAGGTGAGTGAGATGTTTGGAGGTAGTTTCTAGGTTTTTTTTGTTTGTTTTGTTTGTTTGTTTGTTTTTGTTGTTGTTGTTTTTGTATGCTGTTGGGTAGCAGTGAGAATTTGCTATTGACTTTGGCATTTTTCTCTGCTCTGGGAACTTTCCTTAGTGGGGGATGAGGGAGTGGCTTGCCTGAGCTGACACATAAGAGGGGAAAGCAGGAGCCCAGAGGTCTGGGGAATTTGCCTATGTTTTTGCTGGTAATGTAATCAGAGGAGGAAGGTGATGGTTTAATTATAGACCAGGGTTGGAAAGAGAAGAGTGGATGCATGAAACTTTTTCTGAATGGCTTGGGAGAGAGGGAGGAAAGAGAAGGTGGATGGGTCTGAGGAAGAACTGGAAAGGGCTACATGTGCTGAGGTGACATTTGCATATGACTGAGTTAGGAAAACAGAGGCTATAAGGGGTTTGTAGGATTAAAGGTGAGTGAGTTTACAGCAGTTAGAGATACAGTAGGTTTTGAAAGTGAGAGGGACTTTTAAGTTTGTAAATTTTGAAGAGGTTATAGGAGGGACTCAGTAGGAGGAGTGGAATAGAAATGTCTGAGTCTGGATTGGTTGGGTTAGAAGAGGGCTGGGCAACTGGAAAACAAAAAGATTTAGGTTGGCGGGATCATATATCCTTGGGACTGATCCTGGATGATAGTACAGCAGAGGGTGGAGTACTTGGAGGACAAAGAGATCCCTTGTGGCAGGAATCTTCACCCCATAGCAACAGATGACATAGGGGGCGGAATAGCAATGGCTGAGTTTGGATTGGTCAGAATGAAAAGGCTTTGTTGGGAATTTGGGAGGTCTTTAAAGGAGACACTGGGCAGAGGGAGTGGAGGCTGGGACAGAGGCAGAGTCATGGTGGCAAAACAAAAGAAAGTTTCTTTAAGTCCATTGGCAGAAAGTGTTTAGATGCTGAACTAAATGTTTTATTCTTAGGTCACTGAGAGTTATTACTTAGCTGGTATTGTGGCTGCTCAGTTATAGAAAAAGGGTTCCGTTTCGTGAGGCAGGAGTCCTCAGCTAGACCCAAGTTTGAAAGATTAGAAAGCAGGCAGCTCAAGGGGCTGTCCCTTAGGATTTTGGACATCTGATTTCTCATGTTTCTAGGATCTGAGGGGAGAAAACTGGGATTACAGGGTGTCCCCTGCAAAGTGGGAGTCTCCAGAACAGAGAGGCTATGTATGACACAAGCATCCTCATAAAATCTCTGTAGATGTTCCTTGAAATGAAAAATAAACAAACTAAATTATAAATAAAAAAAAGAGATCAATAGCCCAGAAGACATTTTTCAGTAAAAGTTTTTCAGATGACACCCCTGACACATATTAACAGGACAGAGCACCAGTGTGCAGAACTGGGCAGGTGAGACCAGATCTGGTCTTCCATGGGAGTTCATAAATGTTCACACTCAAAAGGCACATTTGCCTTTGAAGCAGGAGACTAGTCTGACTAGCTCTGAGCTCTTTCAAACAATTATGTCAGCATCAGGAATCTCCTGGGAAAGGAGAAGGGGAATACAGAGATTAGAAATACAAAAGGGGCAGAGATCTGGCCAGCAG
>NW_006400376.1:59122-62483 GCF_000299155.1 Elephantulus edwardii | reverse complement strand
TCAATCAACTCTGTTAATCCTTTAAGATTGATGGCTTTTACATATAACTAACTGAATTTCATATTAGTGCTTTTCTCATAATTTTATTTGTGACTGACTTATGTCACTTCTCCAATAGAACAAATTATGTAATTTCTCTGGACCTCAGGCCTCTGTGAACCTATAGTGAGGATTAAGTAAAATTAGGTTTTTAGAGGGCTTATCCAGTGGTGTTAGGATTTTAAAATTCACTTTACTTGATGGGATGATATTAATTAATTCAGAATTACGGAAATATAAAACTCACATGGTGGGCACTGAGAAAAGTGCAACAATGAATGAATGGAAATCCTAAGTCTCTGTAAACTTTCATTTAAATTAATCAAGAAAACAACAACAACAACAAAAGAAACCAGTCCAGTTATCTGAAGGAGGTCTATAGATATATGAAAAAAAAAAGAAAATGATAAAGAACAGAAACTGACATCACTTTTCTCCAGCCTGCAAACGTAGTTACTTTGCCTTAGAATACTTTTTTCCCCTTCTTGAAATAATTTAAAGTACTTAAGTGGTCTGATTACCAGCAGAGGAAATTTATCTATCCTAGATTACCATTTACCTCTTTGAAACTGTTTTTCTCAATTATATGTAAATTGTACCTTAAACAGAGCAGCAAATAACAATGTTGCTGAGGTTGTGGCGAAATTTGAACCATTATTCACTCTTGGTGGGAGTGTAAAAATGGTGCAACCACTATGGAAGGCAGTATGGCAATAAGTTGGAAACAGAAATACCATTTGACCCAACAATTGCGCTACTGACAATATACCCTAAGAAATCATAACTGTCATTCAAAGATATATATATATATCTCGATCTAGACACACACACACACACACACACATCCATTTTGCTGCATTGTTCACAATAGCAAAGCTATGGAAGCCACCCAAGTGCCCATCAAGAAATGAATGGCTAGAGAAGCAGTGATATATTCACAAAATGGAATACTATGCAGCATTGAAAAACAAGGAAATCATTACAAAATATGGGTGACCCTGGGGGATATTATGCTGAGTGAAATATCTCAGTCACTAAAAGACAAATAGTGTATATGATGTTAGATGGATCTTAACTGAAAGCAGGAAATACCAGAAGAATGTCTATCTGTGTTTCATTGATTATGCAAAGGCATTTGATTGTGTGGATCATAATAAACTGTGGCTGACTCTGAGAGGAATGGGAATCCCAGAACACTTGACTGTGCTAATGTAAAACCTATACTTGGACCAAGAGGCAGTTGTCAGAACAGATCAGGGAAACACTGCATGGTTCAAACCTGGGAAAGGCGTACACCAGGAATGTGCCCTGTGTCCATGTTTTTTCAACCTGTATGTAGAACAGATTATCTGAGATGCTGTGCTCTATGAGAAGTGTGGCATCAGGATTGGTGGAAGATCTATTATCAGTCTGTGTTATGCACATGACACAACCCTGCTTGCTGAAAATGAGGTGGACCTGAAGCGCTTGCTGCAGAGGGTCAAGGACTGCAGGCTTCAGTATGGATTGAGGCTCAATGTCAAGAAGACAAAGATTCTCACCACTGGACCAATGGCAGCATCAGGATGGATGGTGAAGAGATTGAGACTGTTAACAACTTTAGTCAGATTGGCTCCACAGACAACACTCTTGGTACCAGTGGCCAGGAAATCAAAAAACGTATTGCGATGGGAAAGTCTGCTGTTAGGGACCTCTCCAGGGTACTGAAGAGCAATAGTGTCTGATACAGGCTATGGTCTTTGCAATCACTTGTTATGAATCAGAGAGTTTAACAATGACTAGGAAGGATAGAAGGAGAATTGAGGCCTTTGAGCTGTAGTACTGAAGAAGAGTATTGAATGTACCATGGACTGCCAAGAAAACAAACAGATTCATCCTGGAGGGGGTTAAACTAGGCTACTCCTTGGAGGCAAGGATTCTGGGGCTTCATCTGACATACTTTGGACATGTTGTAAGGAGGGACCGGTCCTTGGAGGGGGACCTCATGCTTGATAGGGTGGAGCGACAGAGCAGGAAGGGAAGGCCCTCTATGAGGTGGATTGATTCAGCGACTGGGGTAATCGGGATGGGTGTGTCAGAGGCAGAGCAATTGGCACAGGATAGAGCAGGGTTTAGGCCTGTTGTACATAGGGTCACTATGAGTCATAAATGACCCAACAGCACATAACAACCACAACAACCACGGCTACAAAACAGGACTGTCAGGGGTTGGAAGAAATCTACGAAAAGAGAGGATAAGTAATGAATATTGCATTTAATTAGGCGAGGCAAAGAACTCTCTAAAAAATATTGTTAGAAAAAAATAAAACATATGTTTAGGTATTCTTTACATGACAACAGTCCAGAATAAGGGCCATAACAATGTGGACTTGGGGGAGGGGGCTGGGTGAGGAAGGAGGAAATTGTGCAACAATTAGAGATAAACGTGAACTGAAGGGGCGGTAGGAAGGAAAATGTGCAGAAATGAATAAATGGAAATCCGCGTTTTCTATAAACTTTCGTTAAAATATCGATAATTTAAGAAAAAATTGAGTGGGATCTGGCATGTTAGATTTTGGCAGCATTTAGCCCTATGATTTCCCGTGAGAATGGGCTGTCTCTTCTCACGCAAAATCTGCTAAAGGGTCAGCTATGGGTGGGTACCAACTCAATGGAAGTCAACAACAACAGTCCTATGATCTATTTCCTTCTATGCAAATACATTAAACACCTATTTGGACCCACTTCTCTGCATAGGAGTGTTTTAGAGGTCAGAAATCTTGGCCCACATACTCACATACTATTCAAACAGTCTCTCTGTCTTCTAAGACACTGCTAGCCTGGTAGCTCTTCCTTTTCTTTAATCAGGATCAGTCACCCAGAAGAGCTTCTTGGTCAATCTCACAGCACAATACTTACTAATACTCTAGACGAAAAGCTTTTATAGACCATCTAGAGGGTGGAAGTCCTGGGACGGACTCCACCTATGATTGCTTTCTCCACTCTGGACGATAGAGGGCAGTGCTAGGCTGTTAAGTATTTACTTGGTGGAGAAAAGATTTTCAATGACTCTTCCTATCAGATCAGGCACAGGTTAATAGGTGTTTTTACAATCATCCAGAAGGTACTGAAATGATCCTCTCAGGTTTCTTTGTTGTGTTTCCTAGTTGCAATCTATACTAAGATCAGAGTGACTTTATGACTAATCTCATTTGATGTGTTATTTTATTTTTTCAACAGATATAACAAAGGTTCTCATGACTGGCCAATTGGCAGCATTAGTATGGATGGTGAAGAGATTGAGAAAGTTAACAGTTTTAGTTTACTTGGTTCCACAGTCAAC
>NW_006400376.1:45909-57707 GCF_000299155.1 Elephantulus edwardii | reverse complement strand
CCCCCAATCCTGATGCCACATTTCTCCTCATAGAGCCAAGCCACCCGGATAATCTGTTCTACATATAGGTTGAAAAGGTATGGAGATAGGACACATCCCTGGCATACATCCTTCCCAATTTTGAACCATGCAGGGTTTCCTTGCTCTGTATATAATATGTTAATGTGCAGTTGAGTCCCTTGCAACATATATCCACCCTATGTACAACTGCCTTAAACTCAGTCCTATCCTGTGACAATCTCACTATCTCCTACACACCTACCCCCATTACTCCAGTCACTTAATCAATCCATCTCATTGAAGGTCTTCCTCTCCTGCGCTGTCCCTCCACAGTCCAAAGCATGACGGCTCTCTCCAAGGAATGGTCCCTCCTTGCAACATGTCCAAAGCATTTAAGACAAACCTTCAGAATCCTTGCCTCCAAGGAACATCCCGGTTTCAATCTCTCTAGGTAAAATCTCTTCGTTTCCTTAGCAGCCCATGGTATATGCAATACTCTTCTTTAACACTACATCTCAAAGACATCAATTCTGTTTGTATCATCCCTAGTCATTGCCCAGCTCTCTGATGCATAGTAAGTGATTGCAAATACTATGGCCTGCATCAGGTGCACTTTAGTCTGCAGACTGATGTCGATGCACTTCAGTACTTTAGAGAGGTTTCTAACGGCAGACTTTCCCATTGCAATAAATCTTTTCATTTCCTGGACGCTGGTGCCAAGAGTGTTTACTATAGAGCCAAACAAATCAAAACGTTGAACCATCTCAATCTCTTCACCTCGCATCATCATGATGCCAATCCGCCCCCAGTGATGACAATCTCTGTTTTTTTTATATTGAGCTTCAATCCATACTGAAGACTGCAGTCCCTGACCTTCCACAGCAAGTGCTTCATGTCCTCCTCAGTTTCAGCAAGCAGGGTTTTATCATCTGTACAATGCAGATTGTTGATGATGCCACTTTTCTCCTAATAGGGTCCAGCCTCCCGGAGAATCTGTTCTACAAAAAGATTGAAAAGGTATGGAGACAGGATACAGCCCTGGCATATACATAAATATAGAGATAGATGATAGATAGATTTTGCTTATCTTACTTAGGTGATATGATATTTCATAGTTCTTTTGATTTACATCTCTCTTAGAGCTAGGGATTTTGAATATTTCATATATTTGTTTGCCTTCTGAATGTTTTCTTTGGTGAAATGTCCTGTGCCCATTTTTCAATTAAGTTGTTTATCTTATTATGATGCTCAAGTATTTTATAAATTCTAGATATAAGTCCTTTATCTGACATGTCATTACCCAATATTTTTCTAAATGCTTACCAATAAGACAGATAGCCAGGTACCACCCACCCAAATTTTAAGGAATCAGAAACTTGTGATTGTGGCTGTGTTTTCCAAATGCTCAGAGATTCTGAAGCCCAGTTTGAAATTACTTTCCAAGATGTCTCAGTGAGTTTTGTTTGGGTGAACACAGTAATTGATAAGAACTGGGAGGCCAGATATCACTGATATGTTTGTTGTTATATCCAGTTGAATCCTAACAGGGTGATAGCTGATATTTCAGGTTTTTGAAGGCTGCTAATCATACTGGAGGAGATTGTTTAGTTTTTCCCCATCGCACAGCAGCTAGTAGATGTGAACCTCTGTCTTGGGGATGGGAGCATAACTTCTTACTACAAGGCCACCAGAGCACCGACTGATAGTTGTTGTTACATACTGCTGTGTTGGTATCAATTCAAACCTGACCTTCCAGTGGATTTTCAGAGACAATAAATAATAAGGGAGGAGTTTGCCTGTCCTTCTCCCATGGTGAATTTGAAACCAGTGCCATCAGTTTGTCAGAGCAGCTCCTTACTACTAGGCCATGTTGGTTTTGTTATGTTCCACCTAGTCAATTATGACTCATAGCAACCCTATGGACCATAACTCTGAACCCTGTCCTATTCTGAGCCATTCTTACCATCTCTGACACACTTAACCACATTGCTACAGTCATAGCGGACTCTCTACCCTTCCAAGCATGATGTCCTTCTCCAGTTGCTGGACCCTCCTGGCAACATGCTCAAATATGTGAGTTCATCTAAAGCTATAAAATCCTTACCTCCAAGGACAAATTGTTTTCACCCTTTTCAGGACAGATCTGTTTGTTTTCTTGGCAGTCCACGAAATGTTCAATACTCTTCTCTAGCGCCAAAACTCAAAGGCATCATTGTTCTGATGTCATCCTTGTTCATTTTCTGACTCTCAGATGCGTAGCAAGCAATTTGGAAGACCATGGCCTTGGACCAAGTGCATCTTAGTTTTTAGACTTATGCCTTTTTTCTTTAACACTCTGGAGAGATCCTTGACAGCAGATTTTCCCAAAAGCCATCTTTTGATTTTTTTATTGATTGAGTATCCAAGCAAATGAAATTGTGAGCAACCTCAATCTTTTCTCCATCTATTGCCTTTGAGCCGTGGTTCTGGAGAAGAGTATTGAATGTACCATAGACTACTAAGAAAACGAACAGGTTCATCCGAGAGCGGATTAAAGCAGGCTGCTCCTTGGTTCATCCTAGAGAGGATTAAACAATACTGCTCCTTGTTTCATCCTGGAGAGGATTAAACCAGGCTGCTCCTTGGAGACAAGGATTCGGAGGCTTTGTCTGACATACCTTGGACATGTTACAAGGAAGGACCAGTCCTTGAAGAAGGACATCATGCTTGGGAGGGTGGAGGGACAGTGCAGGAGAGGAAGATCGTCTATGAGGTGGATTGATTCGGTGACTGGGGTAATGGGAGTGGGTATGTCAGAGACAGTGAGATTGGCATAGGACAGAGCAGAGTTTAGGATTGTTGTACATAGGGTCCCAAGCGACTCAACAGCACATAACAACAACAACAACATGATTCTTCTAGTTGGCCTTGTGGTGATGATATTTGTTTGCTTTTCAAATTTTTTTTTTTAATTCTGATTTTAACAAAAGCTTACAGAAAGATTGAGATTTTTTTTGTTGTTGTTTTGGGTTTTGTTTTGTTTTTTTTCTCTTTTGTGTACCATCGAATTGGATTGGATAGGCACAAGGAGAGATTGCCCCTCCTTCTCCAGAAACGCATCTGTTAGATTCAAACCATGTGTCTTTGGGATTGCAGCATGGCTTCTTCCACTAGGCCACCAGAGCTCCAAGACTGAGTTTTAATTCATTCATTGTGGCACAGTTCCCTCCCTCCCTCTACTCTATCCCCCTCCACAGTCTACTTTGCATTACACATCTTAATCTAGATTGTTTGGGTTTGGGTTTTCTTGTTCGTTTGTTTTGTTGTGTTTTTTGTTTGTTGTTTTGTTTTGTTTTTATGGTGAACCGCAATCCATACTGAATGCTGCAGTCCCTGATGTTTGGCAACAGATAAATATCCCTGATGAATTCTGTTCTTGGTTTTGAACCATGCAGTGTTCCCTCACTCTGTTTGGACAACAGCTTCTTGATCTAGCTATAGGTTTCCCTTGAACACAATTAAGTGTTCTAGTATTTCCATTTTTTTTCTTTATTATTATTATTAATTTTAATGAAAATTTACAGGGATTTTTTATTTCCATTCATTTATTCATTGTTGTACTTTTCTCCCTGCCTACCCCTCTCCTCCAGTTGGCCACCATATGTTTTAATCCACACAGTCATATGTCATTGCATAGTTGATAAAACACAAATAGACATACTTCTGGCACTCTATGCTTTCAAGCAAAGTTCACCTGACATCAACAATAATACCCTTACTGTCACAAATCAGTGTCTAAACCCAGTTTCTGTTTCTGGTAGTTCTCCTTCGAACTGTGCCACTCATGTTTGGTTAATCTTCAGCAAGATTTTGCTTGCAGATTAGTGGGGTTTTTTTAATACTTTCCACATTCTGTTGGATCTTCTTTTTTTTTTCTGAGAAAGAGAATAAATAGGAATCTCTTCCAGTGAGTCAGCCAAGAAGCTGTCTGGTGAGCACATCCAGAGCTGCATTTGTTTATTATAATACGTCAACTTGTATTCTGTCACTTTCTAGGGCCTTATTTTTTTGCAAGTTCCTTCAGAGCATCATGAGCTTTCTCATTTATTATTATAATTACTGCATATAAGCCATTCTTTAAAAATCTTGGTAGTTCTATCTTTATCTTTGTGACTGACTTATGTCATTCAGCATAAGTTGCTCACATTTTATCCATTTACTATTTCTTTTTATTTTCTTATGCTGCTCTGTTTAAAGACTTCTTGATAGAGTACTGAGAGCTCCCTAAAGACTTGATATCATATAAAATAAAAATAGTTAATATTTGCCGAGGTCAAATGATCCAGAATCTAAGTAGTTTACTCTTAAGGGAAAACCAGGAATATCTGTTTTTCTGACCTGCATGGAGATTAGCAGTTTAGTAGTGACTTCAAATAATCATAGAAATTCAAAGAAGTACATGATTCTATGGTCATTGCACTAGTAGATATTATTATAGGAACCAATCTAACCAACAGTCAAGCTGATAAGAGGAAACTTGAATTTAAAAAGTGTCAGAGATCTCAGAACAACTACGAGATATCACCTCACCACAGTAAGAATAACAAAATTTAACATAAAAGTGAACAACAAATGTTGGCAAGGTGGTGGAGAAACTAGAATCCTTATTCACTATTGATGGGAGTGTAAAATGATAGAACCACTATGGAAGGTTATGTAATCATGACCTATTGTGAAAATCAAGTAAGATCATGTCTTTAAAAGGCTTACTCCACAGTATTATTCAACCTCATGGTTCTTAAATTTCAGTCCACTCACCCAAGCAAAAAAAAATCATTAAGACACTTTGGAAACTGATTGCACTCTTGGGAAACACAAATATTCAGCCATCATTTTCCTAGCTCCCTTGATCGAACGTTCTATCTATCTCTATCTATCTATCTGTATGTCTCTCTCTCTCTATCTACATCTATATACACATTTTACTATGCTTTAAAAAATATACTGGAAGGAGGAAGTGCAGGCTGTTCTGAGGGACTTGGCATAAAACAGATCCCCAGGAATTGATGGCATACCAACTGATATATTTCAACAAACTGATGGTGCCCTGGATGTGCCCACCAGATTGTACCAAGAAATCTGGACAACAACTACCTGGTCAACTAACTGGAAGAGATCCATATATATTCCCATTCCAAAAAAAGGTAATCTGGAAAAGTATGAAAATTTTCAAACAATATCACTTGTGAGGAAAATCATGCAGAAGATTATACAGAAATGACTTGGTAGAGAACTACCAGAAATACAACCTGGGTTTAGAAGAGGTGGTAACACTGAATAAATGGAAATCCAAAGTTTCTGTAACTTTTCATTAAAATGAATAAATTTTTTAAAAAGTGTCAGTGATGTTGAAAATTGATGGCAGCATAAGAGGAAAACTAGACTGATGCATTCTTATACACACGTAAATAAGTAAGTAATTAAATGCTGTAGAACATGGATGGAATGTGATCAAATTATGCGGAATGATATTCGCTGGTCAATAAAAGTGTAATTATGGGTTTAAACTTTAATAAAAAAAAACACCCAGAACACCACCAGACACACACGGGATGGTTTACAAGTAGAAAGGATCAAACTTGAGAAAATGAGATGAAATTGGAAAGAGAGGGTTATAATCAAATGTAAAATGACATTTTTTGGCAACCCATAACACATAGATAACTGTAAAGTACATACACTTTTTATTTCTTTATTTTTATATCAGTATAACTTCATTTGGTGTGCTTGGTCTACTTGAAAATACCTGATATGTAGGCTTTTTAAAACTTCTCTGTTTACCTATACATTGAGGGGGTAAGAGATTGAGAACGTTATATGGAGTTGTAAATTACATAAATGTGTTCAAAATAAAGACAAGCAAGATGTCAAATAACGCAAATGCTATGAAATGGTGAAGGAATCAGAGAGTTGATGAGAGCGTGATGACATCTTCTTTTACTCTCCAGCCGCGTGAGTGAAAACTGCTGTCATGAAGGATAAAGAGGTTACCTGGACCAGGAAGTTCAAGACCAATCGACTACTGCAGCAGAATCAAATGGTTATTGAAGTTCTTCCCTCTGGGAAGGCAATGGTCCCTAAGACAGAAATGAGAGGAAAATCTAGCAAAAATGGACAAGACCACACCAGCTGTCATTTTTGTGTTTGGATTCAGACCTAATTTGGTGGTGTCAAGATGATGTGTTTTGTTATGATTTATGACTCCTTGGATTATGTGAAGGAAAATGAACCCAAACTTGCATGGCATGGTCTGTATGAGGAGAAAAATATGTCAAGGAAACAGCACAAAGAACACTAGAAAAGGATGAAAAAAGTTAGAGGGACGGCGAAGGCCAATGCCGGAGTTGGCAAAAAGAAGGAATAAACATTCTCCAGTGACCTGAGCTTCAATGACTGTGCGGCTTTTTCACCAGAGGATTAATAAACTATAAAACCCTTTAAGAAGAGAGAACTTGATGCTGGATGTTGCGTGTGCCTGGGGTTGTAGGTAGAAATGTGATCTGAAAGTGCAGAGCATTCTTGGGGGTGAAGGAGTAGAAGAAGGTTGTACTAAATCTTCTGGAGCTGAATCAAGGTTAGGAGACCCAGCAGCCAGCAATAGCTGCAAAAGATGTCAGGGAAAATGACAAGAAAAGAATTGACATCTTTGAGCTGTGGTATTGGAGAAGAGCCCTGAACATTCAATGGATGCACAAGAAAACAGATATGACTTGGAGAGGGTGCAGCCAGAGTACTTATACTCTGGGAATGTTGCTAGGAGGGCCTATTCCTTGGAGAAGGACACAATGCTGGGAAGGGTGGAGGGACAGAGAAGGAGAGAAAGATCCTCAACAAGGTAGATTGACATGGTGACTGCTCCAGTGGGCTCTCGTGTGTTAAGAAGTGTGAGAATAGCACAGGGTAGAGCAGGTCTCACGTGTTTTGCTCATAGGGTCACTATGAGTCATACTCAACTTGACAGCACCGAATTATATGAAACATAACGTAAATGAAAAATTGTATTAAACACAATACGCATGAATGAAACATGATGTAAATAAATTGTTTGCAAACCATAGAAAAAGAAAGTAACACAATTTTACATGACTCAACACATTAAAAAATATTACTTAAAGAATCAATCACTTTTAAACAATTCTCTCCCTCATCTGTTTGAATGCAATATCCATAATTTATCCCATCTGTTTAAAAGGAATATATGATTAGGTATTATGGTCTTGACAGGAGTCCAGAACAAGGCTGAAGGCTGCATAATGGAATGGACTTCATAGGAAGAATTGTATAACAATGAAAGGACTTTTCTTTAACTTTTCAAAGAGAACAGTGAACAGGTGGTGGAAGGGGAGAGAGGAATGGGCAGGGACAAAAGTCCAACAATGAATGAATGAAAATCCAAAAAAAAAAAATTTATCCAAAATATTCCTTTTTAGAAGATTCTTGCTTTAGAGGACTTGGAAAATTATATAGTAACAACAAGAATAGAAACAAAGTCACCAAAAATCACACATGTAGATGTATTTATTAAAGTACTATTGATTGTCTCTCAGTCAAGATTTGATATAGCTTTGTAATGTATCTTGGTGCCAGAATTTACTCAAAGTTGCCCTTCTACTGGGTTTCCAGACAGTAAGCCTACACAGGAGGAAGTTGCTCACCTTTTTTGCAAGGAGCAACTGATGGATAAAAACTGTGTATCTTTGAGTTTCTGGTGCATTTGACCATAAAAGGTGCAGACATAGGGCCTCTCTTACAACTAAAAGTTTTAATGTACTCAGTATTTTTTTTCCTAAAGAGATAAATGTGATGCAAAATGAATTCATGAAATTATACCTATACATTAAATTCTCAGATTCCATTATAATTTTGGGTAATTATTCATATATTTATGAAAACACAAAACAGCTCAGGTGCTATTGTAATAAAACACTTTCCTCATTTTATTAAAATGAAATAAACAGAAATGCAACAAGTTATTTATTTAAAATAATTGTTTTTGTTCAAGCATTCCTCTAGGCTGTATAGACCTGGTGTGCACACTTGCCGTACAGCGGTAACTTGAGGTTGCTGTGAGGCTGAACACTGTGACACGGATGGGTCAAATGCTTTAATGGTTGATTTCCAATGGTGGACACTGTTGGGGGGAGCTCCCTGATTAAAACAAGCTTGGAAGGAGGAGTGGCATCCACTTCCTTAATAGCTAGCCTCCAGAAAATCTATGAACATGGAGAGAGGATGAAAGACACCCGAGGTTTGAATACTCTCTTTCCTAGGGATGCTATGAGTCGCCTGCGACTCGAAGAAACATCAGAACAACATGTTGTTTATAAATCTTCATACTTTTATTATTAAACTTTTTTTATCTTATAAACTCACTTCTCAATTTCTACTGATGGAATGGAGTTGAAAATATCAAAGTGGTCCTATTATATATAATTACAATATATATTCACTTTTAAAGGTAAGAGCACAGCTAATGAGAGGAAGACCCTCAATGAGGTAGATTGACAAAATCACTGCAGCAATGACTGAAGTGTGTCAGAGAGTGTGTGGATGGCACAGGACAGGACAGGTGTCAGATCTGTTGCTCATAGGATCCCAATGAATGGTACCCATCTCAATGGCACCGAACAACAGAAATTCTTCCAGGTTAGGGCGAGTGTGCTTTGGGTATTCATGAGAAGGAATTTCACTCTCAATCCCAAAGACTTACAGTTCAAATCTACCATCTGTGCCCTCGCAGACAGGTGAGCAATCTCCTCTCATGTCCTTAGTCATAGTTGTGGATAAGTACAAGGTAGTCCAGTATGACTCATCAAGATCCTATCAAGGACCTTAAGCTATCCTGAGCAACCTTATCATGTCTGATATCTTTGAATCCATTGCTAAATAAGCTGTTAGAATATGTTTTCTTTAGAGTCCTCTTTCGTTGATCCTCAACATTTTCAAGCCTGACATGGTTTTTCCAAGGAAGGGTTGTTGTGCCCACAGATTTAGACACACACCGCCAGATTATAAATGAGATTATTTTTTCTCTGTGCAGTTGGAGGAGGGGAAGATCCCAGGAACACCACAGGATCCCCACAGTCCTATTTTCGAGTAGGTGATTTCATAACTTTACTCTTCTCTAGATGCTGGGCTATGGGCCCACGCTACAATATCCTACTGTCGACATAGTTCCAAGGATACAGTGCTGTAGTCATGGGTACAGTGCAAAATGTCTACATCTTGGGCTTCTCCGGGTACAGTGCAAACTATTTACATAAACACTAACAATTAGTATTTTGGGAAATGGGTCAAGATAAAACTTTAGGGCTTGGGGCAGAAATTTTCCACACATACACAGGGTTTGGTTACTCAAATGGAGTGAGTGCTACATAAAATGAAGTCTATATGGATTCCCAGGGTCACTCCAAGCAACAGTTCCAAAAACCGTTTAAGTGGAGATGAAGTTTCATCATGCTTGCATCTAAGAAGCATCTTGCTTGCACTTTCTTCGAGATACATTGTTCTTTGCAGTCCATGGAATATTCAGTGTTCCTCTTCAGCTCCACAACTCCAAGGGATTGATTCTTCTTCTGTCAACTTCATTCATTATCTAATTCTCAGGGGCATAGCAAATGATTGAAAAGACCCTGGCTTAAATCAGATGCACCTAAGTCTTTATGCAGACATCATTACTCTTCAGCCCTTTAGAGAGGTCCCTGACACTTGGTTTTCCCAATGTAATATGTTTTTTTATTGTCTTTAATTGCTAACTCTAAACAGTTGCTGTAGAATCATCCAGGAGAAAGTTTCGACTCATTGATTTATAGCAACAACCTAATTCCAGGCTATTTATTCTCTTCTGTTTCCCTAGACCCCGGGAACACCCAATACCTTCAGAAATGCAGGCTTTGTCTACGACAAAAAAAAAGGCTTTTGCTTCAAAAGATACTATAGGTGAGGGGAGACAATATGTAGTGTGGAACAAAAAACAATTGTAAAGAAGAGTTTTGAAACTAATTCCTATATCATTCCCCTGGAACATATTTTTTCCCCTCTGTTTTAGATCAGACCATTTTATTCAAACTTTCAGGCAAAGGGCCAAAGAGGCAGGGAAGAAAGACAAGGATCAACGATAGCGGTCTGGCCAAGATCTCCCACACTTAGGAAACACTGAAAGTAAAATATACATTTTAAAATTATAATTACCAAACAACAAACACTGTTGAGGTAGTGGAGAAACTGGAACCCTTATGCACTATCGGAGTGTAAAATGGTGCAATCACTATGGAAGGCTGTATGGCACTTTCTCACAAATATTTGCTAAGAAAATAAAAAAAAAAGAAAGAAAAGAAAAAACCACAAACAGTTGCAAAGAGAAATACCATTTGACCAAGCAATTCCACTACGGGGAATATACCCCAAGGAAACCTTAACCACCACCCAAGCAGATATAGGCACACCATGTTTATCGTGACTTTGTTCACAAAAGCAAAGAGTTGGAAGCAACCTCAGTGTCCATCAATAAAAGAATAGAGAAGATGTAGTATATACACACAATGGAATAACTATGCTGCTTTGGAAAACAAAGAACTCATGAAATATTATACAAAAGGAATGATGCTGGAAGACATTAATGCTGAGTGAAATATCTCAGTCAAAAAGGACAAATACTGCATAGTGCCAATGTTGTAAAACAGGACTGGCATCGGGTTTTGGGGGAGACTGAGAAAGATGGGATACGTCATATACATGGCACTGAAACAGGTGAGGGAGGAAATTGTTTGAAAAGGATATCTGATTAGGTATTAATGTCATGACAGAAGTCCAGAACGAAAGCTGCACAGTGGAGTGGAATTAGGGGAGGGATTTTATAACAATGAAAGAATTTTACTTTCACTTTTCAAAGAGAAGAGCAAACTCAGGGTGGACAGGGGTGGCAGGGAGAAAAGTGCAACAATGAATGAATGGGGAAAAACCCAATCAAACCGAAATATTCCTTTTAAGAAGCTTCTTGCTTAAGAGGAAACTGAAAATAATACCATAAGAGCAACAAACACAAAGCCACCAAAACATCGCCCAGGTACATGTATTGATTAAAGTGCTGTTCATTGTCTCTCAGTCAAGGTCTGATATAGCTTTGTAAAGTATCTTGGTGCCAGAATTTACTCAAAGCTGCCTCTCTCCTGGGTTTCCACACAGTAACCCTACACAGGAGGAAGTTGCTCACCTTTTTCTCAAGGAGCAAATGATGGATATAAACTGTGTATCTTTGAGTTGCTGGTGCATTTGACCATAAAAGGTACAGACATAGGGCCCCTCTAACAAATAAAAGTTTAATGTACTCAGTATTTTTTTCCTAAAGAGAAAAGTAATCTAAAATACATTCACTGGAGCATGAAATTATACCTATACATTAAATTCTCAGATTCCATTATAATTTTGGGTAATTATTCATATATCTATGAAATATCAAAACAGCACAGGTATTAAACACTTTCCTCATTTTATTGAAATGAAATAAATATAAATGCAACAAGTTACATAAAACTCAATCTACAGCCTGCAAGTGACAAAGGCAAAAAGTAAATCACTCAATCATCTTTCCTTCTGGCAATTTATCACTTATAGTCTGTGAAAGCACAGATTGTTAGAGGTTCAGGATCACGCCCAACATAGAAATAAGGCTTGAGTTGTCCAGGAAATTTGTCAAAAAAAGAATGGATATGTGAGCCTGTACTCAAATTGTAGAAGGAAATCTCACCCAATTCAAAGTC
>NW_006400376.1:37700-43386 GCF_000299155.1 Elephantulus edwardii | reverse complement strand
CAAGGATTGCTCTCTTGATCCCATGCCCAAAGTATGAGAGACAGAGTATCACAATCCTAGTCTAGCCACCAAGGGGAAAGTTTGTTTCATCTTCTCTAATAAAGACCTTTTTGTTTTCTTGGTGGTCCATGGTATGCTCAAGCTCTTCTCCAAAACCAAATCTTAGAGGCATATATTCTGGTTCTGTCATCCTTAAATCATTTTCCAGCTCTCTGATGCATAACGTGTAATTGCAAAGACCACGGATTGGATCAGGCACGCCTCAGTCTCTAGACAGACATTGCTACTTTTCAGTGCTCTGAACAAGTCCCTGAAGGCAGATTTACCTAATGCATTTCATCTTTTGGTTTCTTTAATTCCTGGTGCCATAAGTGTTGATTGTGGAGCTGAGCAAGCTGTAACTCTTAACAACCTCAATCTCTTCTTTATGTATCATGGTGCTGTCAATTGGCCCAGTGGTGAGAATCTTTGTCTTCTTAATATTGAGCTTCAGTCTATATTGAAGACTTCTGCAGCAAGTGCTTCAGCTCTCCCTCAGTTTCAGCACGCAAAGTTGTGTTATTTGCATAACGTAAGTTGTTGATGAGTCTCCCGCCATGCTGATGCTACATTGCTTCCCATAAAGCCCTGTCTCGTTCATGGTCTGTTCTGCATGTAGGGTGAGAAGATACGGAGACAGAATGCATCCCTGACTCACACCCTACTTGATTTTGAACCATGCAGTATTTCCCTGCTCTGTTCTATGACTTTACTTGAAGTTGCTACTAAACTGCTCACCTCCATGATGGATAGACAAATCCATATTCCTAGTTCTCCACTAAAAACAAACAACGATTCTGGGTTTTGGTCTAGGTAAGCATGGCATATTGTGAGAATTAAGTAAGATCATGTCTTTAAAATGTTTACTCCACATTAATATCCTACCTCATGGTTCTTAGCCTTCAGTCCACTCACGCAAGCAAAATAATCATTAAGACACTTTGGAAACTAATTGATTGCACTCTTCGGAAACACAAATATTCAGCCATCCGTTTTCTAGCTCCATTGATCTATCTATCTACACACATTTTACTATCCTTTAAAAAATTATACTGGTTTGTTTACAAAGTTTATATGTATTGTTTTACATACAGGATATTTCCTTTTTCCTTCACATATCCATCCCCTACTGATCAAGTTGTGCGACCTTATAAATACTAATGAGTGAAGACTAGATGATCTGTGGGAAGATATCAATAATATCATCCATGAGTAATACAAAAGAAAATTATAAAGGAGAAGGAAATTAAAGATGAAAATGGGTGACCGAGGCGACAGCGGTGACCGAGCGATCGGAAGCAGCGATTCCAGCCATGGGTTTGTCTGCATCTACTCCTGCCGTCACGATTCAGACCAAAAATGCTTCAGAGCCCCAGACAGCGTCCCCGCCTTCAGGATGTCCAATGCATGAACAGAAAATGAGAGGTTGTCCCATGAGCACAAAACCAGATGCCAGCTGTGAGAGCACAACCTCCTCTGTGTCCGCTCACCAGGACCGAGCCTATGAGTATGTGCAATGCCCTGTGACAGGCGCTGTGTTGGAGAATAAGAAGAACCTAGATCCTTCCAATCTGATGCCACCCCCTAATCAGATGCCAGCCCCTGACCAGCCTTTTTCTCTGTCGACTGCCAGGGAGGATTCCTCTATTCCAAGAGCAGATTCTGAGAAAAAGTGGGTGTACCCATCAGAGCAGATGTTTTGGAATGCGATGTTAAGGAAAGGGTGAAAGTGGAAAAATGAGGATATTAGTCAGGAAGATATGTATAACATCATTCGAATTCACAACCAGAATAACGAGCAGGCTTGGACGGAGATCGTCAAATGGGAAGCCCTACACGCCACGGAATGTCCCTGTGTCTCATCATTGATTCGCTTTGGGGGTAAAGCTAAAGAGTATTCACCACGGGCACGGATCCGTTCCTGGATGGGGTATGAATTACCTTTTGACAGGCACGACTGGATTGTCAACCGCTGCGGCACAGAGGTGAGGTAAAACATTGACTACTACGATGGTGGTGAGGTGAACGACAAAGACTACCAGTTCACTATCTTGGATGTCCGTCCTGCCCTGGACTCTCTCTCGGCGGTGTGGGACAGGATGAAGGTTGCCTGGTGGCGCTGGACTTCATAACCGCTTTGAGATGGAAAAATAGCAACTATATTTTTCCCCCCTGAGAGATATGTTAAAACTGTTTTCCCCAAAACGTAATGACATTCATGCTATAATAGGAACTTCAGGTCTATAATCACACTCCGCACTTGACTTAGAAAAAGACTCTTTTGAGTCACGTTTTACTTTGCAGTTTATCCTCCATTCTTTACTGTTTTCTTCCAATTTGACTTAGTGGCCTCTTACTTTTTTCTTTTAACTGCAGTATTCCCTATGTATTTAATTTAGAAAGTCTGAACAACCTTCGAAAAACTTTTCTTAAAAATGTAAAGAAAGAAAAAAAAGATGAAAATGGTTGTCAGATGAGACCCTGAATATGGCAACATAGCACCAAGAAGCCAAAGCAAAGGGAAGAAATGAGTAAGTTCAGGAGCTGAACACACAAGAGGAGATGCCCATCTTTTGCCTACAAAGCAGCTGGTGGATTTCAGCCATCTAACTCTGGAATGAAACAAAATGTGGCTGACTCTGAGAAGAATGGGAATCCCAGAGCATTTGATCGTTCTAATGTCAAACCTATACTTGGACCAGGAGGCAGTCGTCAGAAGAGAGGAAGTGAAGACTGCATGGTTCAAAATTGGGAAGGGCATACGCTGAGGATGCATCCTATCTCCATACATTTTCAACCTATATGCAGAACAGATTATCCGGGAGGCTGGACTCTATGAGGAGAAATGTGGGGTCAAGATTGCTGGACGATTTATTAACAATGTGTGTTATGCAGATGACACAGCCTTGCTTGCTGAATCTGAAGAGGACCTGAAGCACCTGCTACAGAGGGTCAAGGACTGCAGCCTACATTATGGATTGAGGCTCAATGTCAAGAAGACAAATAATCTCACCACTGGACAAGTTGGCAGCATCAGGTGGACGTTGAAGAGATTGAGATTGTACACAGCTTTAGTCTGCTTGGCTCCACAGTCAACACTCTTGGCACCAGTAGCCAGGAAATTAAAAGGCGCATTGCCATGGGAAAGTGTGTGTTAGGGACCTCTCCAAAGTACTGAAAAGCAATGGTGTCTCTCTGGAGACTAAGGTGCGTTTGATACAGGCCATGGTCTTCGCAATCACTTGTTATGCATCAGAGAGTTGGACAATGACCAAGGAGGATAGAAGGAGAATTGATGCCTTTGAGCTGTGGTGCTGGAGAAGAGTATTGAGAATACCATGGACTGCTAAGAAAACAAACAGATTCCTCCTGGAAAGGGTTAAACCAGGTGCCTCCTTGGAGGCAAGGATTCTGAGGCTCCATCTAACACACTTTGGACATATTGTGAGGAGAGACCGGTCCTTGGAGAAGGACATCATACTTGGGAGGGTGGAGGGACAGCACAGGATGAGAAGGGCCTCTATGTGGTGGATTGACTCAGTGACTGGGATAATTGGGGTGGGAGTGTCAGAGACAGTGAGATTGGCACAGGATAGGACAGGGCTGTTGTACCTAGCGTCGCTATGAGTGACAAGCAACTCGAGGGCACATAAAAACAACAACAACAACCGCTGGATTGGTAGCACAATTCCTTACCATTAGCGACTAGAGCTTGATCCAGGCGCAGTCACTATCGTACCTTCATCAAGTTGCCTTCTGTCACCCTCCTTTTTACCAGAAGTTCTCCTAACCTTTTCTCCAATACCCATGGTTAGGCACAACCTTCTTACATTTTGAGAATTCTTAAATTGCTGTCGTGTTGCATACTTTGTCATGTTGCTTGTTGTTGTGGTGTACTGTCAAGTTTTGACTGACTCGTAGCTGATCCTCTGCCGGATTTTCACAGGCAGTAAAATCCATGAGAGGAGATTGTCCATCGTTCACCCTCAGAGCAGCTGAAAGCCTCAAACCACTTGCCTTCAGGATTGCAAGGCTGCTTACCGCCACTAGGCCATCTGAGCTCCCTTGGGCATGTTGCTGGGAGAAGATATTGTGTGGAGAGGGACACTATGCTTAGAAAGGTGGAGAGGTGGTAAGTGAACTTTTCTCGTAATTGTACTTTTTTTACTGACTTATGCCATTAAACAAAACTAATTTAGTTTCATTTCATCCATGATTGGCATTTGTTCTTATTGTTGTCACGTGCCGTCAAGTTGCCTGTGACTTACAGCTACCCTATGTATAACACCTCTGAAGCTTGCCTTGTCCTGAGCCTGTCTAATAGGCTCCAACACACCTATTTCCAATGCCCTAGTTACTATATCCATCCATCTCACCTGGGTTCTTCCTTATCTGTGTTGTCTTTCCACCTTTCCTTTGTCACGGATTTCTCACTTGATCACAAGCCCAAAATATGTGAGACAGAGGATCAAAATCCTAGCCACCAAGGGGAAACGTGGTTTCATCTTCTCTAAGAAAGACCTATTTGTTTTCTTGGTGGTCCATGGTATGTTCAAGACTCTTCTCCAACATCAAAACTTAAATGCATTGATTCTGCTTCTGTCATCCTTAATAGCAAGGAATTGCAATGACCATGACTGGATCAGGCAGGCCTTAGACTCTTTAAAGACACTGCTGCTTTTCAGTGCTAGGGAAAGGTCCTCGACGGCAGATTTACCAAATGCAATTCATCCTTTGATTTCTTCATTGCTGATGCCGTACGTGTTTATTGTGGAGCTGAGCAAACTGTAACCCTTATCATCAATCTCTTCTGTATTCATCATACTGATGCCAATTCACCCAGTGGTGAGAATTTTGTCTTCTTGATATTGAGCTTCAATCCATACTGAAGACTGTTTTTGTCCTTCTTCAGCAACTGCTCAGGTTCTCCTAAGTTTCAGCAAGCAAGGTTATGTCATTTGCTTAATGTACGTTGTTGATAATTCTTCCTCTAATACTGATACTCCATTCCTCCTTGTAAAACCCGGCCTTGTTCATGATCTGTTCTGCATGTAGATTGAAAAGATATGGAGACAGAATATATCCCTGACACACACCCTGCTTGATTTTGAACCGTGCAGTGTTTCCCTGCTCTGTTCTATGACTTTATTTGAAGTCACTACTAAATGGTTCATCTCCAAGAAGGATGGGCAAATCCATATTCCTAGTTGTTCGTTAAAAACAATCGACAATTCTGGGTCTCTGGGTTAGGTAATCATGACCTATTGTGAAAATCAAGTAAGATCACGTCTTTAAAAGGCTTACTCCACAGTATTACCCTACCTCATGGATCGTTACTTTCAGTCCACGCACCCAAGCAAAAAAATCATTAAGACACTTTAGAAACTGATTGCACTCTTGGGAAACACAAATATTCAGCCATCATTTTCATAGCTCCCTTGATCGAACATTCTATCTATCTATCAATCTATCTATCTATCTATCTATCTATCTATCTATCTATCTATCTACATCTATATACACATTTTAGTATGCTTTAAAAATTATACTGGTTTGTTTACAAAAGTCATATACATTGTTTTACATACTGGATATTTCCATTTCCTATATATCTCTCCCCCACTGATCAAATTGAGCGATCCTATAC
>NW_006400376.1:30685-36670 GCF_000299155.1 Elephantulus edwardii | reverse complement strand
TGTCAGGGATGCATTCTTTCTCCACACCTTTGTCGTTTACACATAGAATAGATCATTCAGGAGACTGGGCTTTATGAGGAGAAATGTGGCATCAGAATTAGAGGAAGTCTCAACAACAACCTGTTCTTGCTGTTGTTATGTGCCATCGAGTCACTTGCAACTCATTGCAACACTATCGACAACACCTCTAAACTCTGCTCTGTCCTGTGCCAACCTCATCGTCTCTGACACACTCATCCTGATTGACCCCATCACCGCATCAATCCATCTCCCAGAATGCCCTCCCCTACTGCGCCTGCCCTCCACCGTCCCAAGCATGATGTCCTTCTCCAAGGACCGGTCTCAGCTTCCAACATGACCAAAGTATGTCAGACGAAGCCTCAGAATCCTTGCCTCCAAGGAGCAGCCAGATTTAACCCTCAACAGGATGAATCAGATTGTTTTCGTAGCAATCCATGGCACCCTCAGCACTCTTCTCCAACACCAAAGCTCAAAAACATCAATTCTCCTTCTCTCCTCACAGGTCATTGTCCAGCTCTCTGACGTATAACAAGTGATTGCAAAGATCATGGCCTGTACCAGATGCGCCTTAGTCTCCAGAGACACACCGTTGCTCTGGAGTACTTTAGAGAGGTCCCTAACAGCCGACTTTCCCATCTCAATACATCTTTTAATTTCCTGGCTGCTGGCGCCAAGAGTGTTGATTGTGGAGCGAAGCCGACTAAAGCTGTGAACAATCTCAATCTCTTCACAATCCATCCTGATGCTGCCAGTTGGCCCAGTGGTCTATGAGAATCTTTGTCTTCTTGACATTGAGCCTCAATCCATATTGAAGTCTACAGTCCATGATCCTCTGCAGCAAGCGCTTCAGGTCCTCCTCAGTTTCAGGAAGCAGGTTTGCTTCATCTGCATAATACAGATTGTTGATAGATCTTCCACCAATCCTGATGCCGCATTTCTCCTCATAGCGCCCTGCCTCCCGGATGATCTGTTTTGCATACAGGTTGAAAAGGTATGCAGACAGGACATATCCCTGGCGTACACCCTTCCCAATTTTGAGCCATGCAGTGTTGCCTTGCTCTGTTCTGACGACTACCTCTTGGTCCAAGTATAAGTTTCGCATTAGTACAATCACGTTTTCTGGGATTCCCATTCTTCTCAGAGTTAGCCACAGTTTGTAATGGTATACATATTCAAAAGCCTTTGCATAATCAATGAAGCATGGATAGACATTCCTTAGCAAATGACACAACCTTGCTCGTTGAAAGTGAGGAGGAGCTGAAGCACATGCTGCAGAAGTCTTCAATATAGAATGAAGCTCAATATTAAGGAGACAAAGATTCTCACCTTTGGGCCAATTGGCAGCACCATGGGAGAGAAAGAAGAGATTGAGGTTGTTAGCAGTTGCAGCTTGCTCAGCTCCACAATTAACACTTATGGCACCAGCAATCAAGAAATCAAAAGATGAATTGCATTAGGGAAATTTGCTATTACAAACCTCTCCAGAGTTCTGAAAAGCAATAATGTCACTATAGGGACTAATGTACCCCTAATCCAACCTGTATTCTTCGCTATTACTCGTTATGTATCAGTCAGAAAGCTGGACAATAACTAATAAGGATTAAGTAAGCATGGATATCTTCAAGTCATGGTACTGGAGAAGAGTCTTGAACATACCATGGACTGTCAGGAAACCAAATAGGTCTGTCTTGGAGAGAGTAAAACAAAGTTTCCACTTGGAGGCTAGGATTTTAAGCATGTGTCTCACAAACTTTGGGCTAGGGGCCAAAGGGACCAGTCCTTGGAAAAGGACATTGTGCTCAGAAAAATGGAGGGACAGCGCAGGAGAAAAAGTCCCGAAAATGAGATAGATAGGACAGTAACTGGGACAACGGGACTCAGAATCAAAGAGACGGCTCCAGGGCATGACAGGCTTTAGAGCTGCTGTACATATAGTATCGGCATGTGTCACAGGTGACTTGATGGGACATAACAACAACAACAACAACAACAATGCTTAACTCATCTCCCACCACTCAACCCTCCCACAATCCTTCCCCTTGGATCCTCATACTCCTTCTAAAATAACGTTCTCATACAATATATTTTGGTAGCTTGAGTGGCATCCACTATCTAAACAACATGCCTTTGGAAACTCTATGAATTTTGAGAAATGATAGTTATAGAAAAGCTTCAGGTCTTTTGTTCATACGATCACTATGAGGTATGCTTTACTTGATGGCAAGCAACAACAACATAACAAGGAAACTTAGTTCATTTATCATAATGCTCTCCAGTTGCTCTTAAGTTAGGTAGTAGTTTACAAAATCGTTATTCCTGTATAGTATTCCATTGTGCGAATGTACCATATTTCCACAATCCACTTGATTGTGCTTGGATATTTGTAGCCTTCTTAATATTTGACTGATTCCTGGGTATCTGAATTTTTTACAACATTTATGCCTATGATCTATTTCCTCTACTTTCAAATATTGTTGTTGTTGTTTTTAGATGCCTTTGAGTCTGACTTACATCGTCCCTATGAACAAAAGATCTGAACCCTGTGCTATACTCACACTTCTTGACACACAAGAGCCCATTGCAGCAGTCACCATGTCAATCTACCTGGTTGAGGGTCTCCCTTTCCTTCCCTGACACTCCAACTTTCCCAGTATCATGGCCTTCTACAAGGAATAGCACCCCTAGCAATACATCAAAAGTATGCGAGGTAAAGCCTCATTATTATTGCCTCCAAAGAGTACTCCTCTGGGGGAACCTCTCCACGATATATCATTTTTTTTCTCCTGGATGTCCATGTTCAGTGCTCTTCTCCAACAACACAGCTCAAAGACATCAGTTCTTTTCCTGTCCTTCTTATTCATTGTCCAGCTTTCACATGCACAGCAAGTAATCAGAAAGACTATGGACTGAATCAGAACATACCTTATTTCTCAAATTGGCCTTTGTAACCCCTATTTGGACTCACTTTCCATGCCTGTAAGTATTCAGATGTTAGAGTTGTTCCTATGATACCCCATCCCAGCACTCATATGACCCAAATCCCCATGTACCTTGAGAGTGGCAGTTTATGCAGGTTCTCTAGGTCTTCCCAGCCTGAGAGCAGTTCCTTTTCTTTGATCAGAATCCGCTTCCCAGGTGCACTCCACTATCAAGCTCACAGCGGAATACGCGGTAATGCTTTAGACTTTGGCTTTTGTAGACTAAACAGAAGACAGGATATTCCCATGGCACCACCCTCATTTGTGATTGTTTTATGGACTCTGGAGAATGGAGAACAGTATTTGGCTATGGGAGGGACCATGTTTGCTTGATGGAGTTTACTTGATCTTCAAATACACCCTGTCATATAGATTAGGCATGTTTAATAGGTATAAGTCACACTTAAGTGTTGAATTGATCCCAACATAGTTGCATTCTGGATTAAGAATCAGAGTGACTCTATGACCAACATTATTTGTTTTGTTGTTTTATTGTTTAATTTCCCAACAGGTATGAAAAATAATTTATTCATTCACTGAACAATAATTTTTATAATGATGTTGCTGGTAGGTTCCTTGGAATTGCCACTACTAAAGGCAACCAATTGGTACCCTCTTCGCAGGACCTACTTTGCTTAAATCCATTTTCATCATGAGTAAGAACTTACTCTACAAACAGAGATTAGAACTCTACCATAGCAACTATAGGGTTTTCTCCCACTTACTATTCAGCTCCTCTTCTAGATTAGGGTTAGGGTGCTTTAGAGACTTATGGGAAGGAGTTGTGCTATGACAAGGAGAAAACAAAAACACCTTTTCATTTTTGGATTAATGAATACAATTAAGTTACTGAGTATGGACAGATAAAAGCTATTTATTGCCCCATATAGTACTGGGTATTTAAAAATATACATACTTCACACCACTTGATTCTCTTTCAAGGGCTTGATTGCTTTAAGCAGATGATTATGATGATTATTAAGATGATTATGTCTTTACGTCACATCTTGTTGAGAATGATATTAAATCTCAAAGGAGGTAATGACTACAGTATCCTATAACTAACCTCATTTCTGACAAACTTCAAAGACTCTTGTGATCCAAGTCTTTCTATGGTGATGGCAAGAATCTAGCCTGTGTTATTCTGTCAGATGTTTTCTTCATCTTCTCTAGGCCTCATTGTGTTTGTATGGTTGAAATTTTAGTTATCTTTTATTTTTTTAACAAGCTTATTTTTGTGTGGATTTTTTCCTCTTCTCATCTTCTACTTTATAGCTATGAGTAGCCTCCTTCTACCCTATCTGTAACTACAAACAGTGTTATTTATTTAAAATACTTGTTTTTGTTCAAGCACTCCTCTAGGCCGTATAGACCTGGTGTGCACACTTTCAGTACAGTGGTAACTTGAGGTTGCTGTGAGGCTGAACACTGTGACACGGATGGGTCAAATGCTTTAATGGTTGATTTCTAATGGTGAACACTGTTGGGGGGATCTCTCTGATTAAAACAAGCTTGGAAGAAGGAGTGGCATCCAGTTCCATAATAGCTTGCCTCTGAAAGCACTATGAACCTGGAAAAAGGATGAAAGACACCCAAGCTTTGAGGACTCTCCTTCATAGGGACACTATGAGTAGCCAGCGACTCGACAAAACATAACCAAAACATGTTGTTTATATATCTTCAGACCTTTATTATACCTTTTTTCTTATAAACTCACCTCTCAATTTTAACTGAAGGGAAGGAGTTGAAAATATCAAAGTGGTCCTATTATATATAATCATAATATATATACACATTCAAAATCAGGGGACAGCTCATGAGAGGAAGATCCTTAATGAGGTAGATTGAAAAAAATCACTGCAGCAAAGAGCTCAAATGTGTCAGAGATTGTGAGGATGGTACAGGACAGGAGAGGTGTCAGATCTCTTGTTCATAGGATGCCAATGAATGGTACCCGACTCAATGGCACCGAACAACAGAAAATCTTCCAGGTTATTGTGCTTTGGGTATTCATGATAAGGAATTTCACTCTCAATCCCAGACTTGCAGTCTACCACCTGTGCCCTCGCAGAAAGGTGAACAATCTCCTTTCATGTGGTTAGTCATTGTTGTGGATAAGTACAAGGTAGTCCAGTATGACTCATCAAGATCCTATCAAGGGCCTTAAGCTATCCTGAGCTACCTTATCATCTCTGATATCTTTGAATCCATTGCTAAATATGCTGTTAGAATATGTTTTCTTTAGAGTCCTCCTCTTTCATTGATCCACAACATTTTCAAGCATGACGTGGTTTTTCCAAGGAAGCGTTGTTGTGCCCGACTGACTTAGGCAAACACTTCCAGATTATAAATGAGGCTATTTTTTCTCTGTGCAGTTGGAGGAGGGGTAGATCCCAGGAACACAACAGGATCCCCAAAGTCCTAGCTTCAAGTAGGTGCTTTCATATCTTTACTCTTCTCTAGATGCTGAGCTATGGGCCCAGGCTACAATATCCTACTGTTGACATATTTCTGAGGATACAGGGATGAAATCATGGGTACAGTGCAAAAGGTCTACATCTTGGGCTTATCCGGGTACAGTGCAAACCATTTACACAAACAATAACAATTAGGAGTTTGAGAAATGGGTCAAGAGAAATCTTTAGGGCTTGGGGCAGAAATTTTTCACACTCACGTGGTTTGGTTACTCAAATGGAGTGTTGTTGTTGTTGTTGTTATGTGCCGTCGAGTCGTTTGCCACTCATAGCGAACCTTTGCAAAACATCCCTAAACACTGCTGTATCCTGCGCCAACCGCACTGCCTCTGACATGCCCATCCCAATTACCCCAGACACCGAATCAATCCATCTCATAGAGGGACTTCCCCTCCTGCGCTGTCCCTCCACAATCCCAAGCATGATGTCCCTCTCCAAGGACCTGTCCCCCATGGCAACATGCCTAAAGTATGTCAGACGAAGCCCCAGAATCCTTGCCTCCAAGGAGTAGC
>NW_006400376.1:20321-30112 GCF_000299155.1 Elephantulus edwardii | reverse complement strand
ATTCTCCTCATAGAGCTCAACCTCTCGGATAATCTGCTCTGCATACATGTTGAAAAGGTATGGAGACAGGATGCATCCCTGGCGTACACCCTTCCCAATATTGAACCATGCAGTGTTACCCTGCTCTGTTCTGAGTACTGCCTTTTGGTCCACGAATAGCTTTCGCATTAGCACAATTAAATGTTCTAGGATTCCCATTTTTCTCAGAGTGCTAGATAAAATGGAGTCTATTTGGATTCTCTGGGTCACTCCAAGCAACAGTCCCCAAAAAAATGTTGAAGTTGAAGTTTCACCATGCTTGCGTCTAAGAAGCATCCTGCTTGCACTTTCTTCAAGACATATTTGTTCTTTGCAGTCCATGGAATATTCAGTGTTCTTCTTCAGCTCCACAACTCCAAGGCTACTTCTGTCAACTTCCTTCATTATCTAATTCTCAGGTGCATAGCAAATGATTGAAAAGACCATGGCTTAAATCAGGTGCACCTAAGTCTTTATGTTGACATCACTAATCTTTAGCACTTTAGAGAGGTCCCTGACACTTGGTTTTCCCAATGTAATATGTCCTTTTATTGTCGTTCATTACTAACTCTAAAACAGTTGCTGTAGAATCATCCGGGAGACAGTTTCAATCCAATGATGTATAGCAACAAACTGATTCTAGGCTCTTTATTTTCTTCTCTTTCCCTAGACCTTGGGAATACACAATTCCTTCAGGAAGGCAGGCTTTGTCTACGACAAAAACAAGGCTTTTGCTTCAAAAGATAGTATACGTGAGCTGAGAATATATGTACTGTGGAACAAAAAATAATTGTAAAGAAGAGTTATGAAACTAATTCCTATATCACTGCCCTGGAACATATTTTTCCCCTCTATTTTAGATCAGACCATTTTATTCAAACTTTCAGGCAAAGGGCCAAAGAGGCAGGGAAGACAAGGTTTAACGATAACGGTCTAGCCTGGATCTCCTGCACTTAGGAAGCACTGAAAGTAAAATATACATTTTAAAATTAGAATTACCAAGCAACAAACACTGGTGAGGTAGTGGAGAAACTGGAACCCTAATACACTCTCGGAGTGTAAAATGGTGCAATCACTATGGAAAGCAGTATGTCGCTTTCACAAAAAGTTGCAAATAAAAAAAAAGAGTTGCAAAGACAAATACCATTTGACAAAGCAATTCCACTATTGAGAATATACCCCATGGAAACCTTAACCACCAGCCAAGCAGATATATGCACGCCAAGTTTATCGTGACTTTGTTCACAAAAGCAAAGAGTTGGAAGCAACCTAAGTGTCCATCAATAAAAGAGAAGATGTAGTATATTCACACAATGGAATAACTAGGTTGCTTTGAAAAACAAAAAACCTCATGAAATATTTTACAAAATGAATTATGCTGCAAGACATAAAAGCTGAGTAAAAACTCTCAGTCAAAAAGGACAAATATTGCATAGTGCCAATGTTGTAAAACAGGAATGGCATCGGGTTTTGGGGGAGACTGAGAAAGATGGGATACGTCATATAAATGGCACTGAAACAGATGAGGGAGGAAATTGTTAAAAAAGGACATATGATCAGGAATTATTGTTATGACGGAAGTCCAGAATGAAGGCTGCACAGTAGAGTGGACTTATAGGAGCGATTTTATAACAATGAAAGAATTTTTCTTTTTCTTTTCAAAGAGCAAACTCAGGGCAGAGAGGGGTGGCAGGAAGAAAAGTGCAACAATAAATGAATGGGAAAAAACAATTAAACCAAAATATTCCTTTTAAGAAGCTTCTTGCATAAGAGGACTCTGAAAATAATACAACAGCAACAACCACAAAGCCACCAAAACATCGCCCAGGTACATGTATTGATTAAAGTGCTGTTCATTGCCTCTCAGTCAAGATCTGATATAGCTTTCTAATGTATCTCGGTGGCAGAATTTACTCAAAGCTGCCTCTCTACTGGGTTTCCAGACAATAAGCCTACACAGAAGGAAGGTGCCATTTCATTTGTAAGAATACATCCTTTTTCTCATGGAGCAACTAATGGATATAAATGTGTACCTTTAAGTTGCTGGTGCATTTGACCATAAAAGTTGCAGACATTGGGTCTCTCTTACAACTAAACTTTTTAATGTACTCAGTATTTATTTTTCCTCAAAAACAGATACAGGTGCTCCAAAATGCATTCACTGGAGCATGAAATTATACCTATACATTAAATTCTCAGATTCCATTATTATTTTGGGTAATTGTTCATATATCGACGAAATACCAAAACAGCTCAGATTCTATTGTAATAAAACACTTTCCTCATTTTATTGAAATGAAATAAACATAAATGCAACAAGTTACATAAAACTCAATCTACAGCCTGCAAGTGACAAAGGCAAAAAGTAAATCACTCAATCATCTTTCCTTCTGACAATTTATCACTTATAGTCTGTGAAAGCACAGATTGTTAGAGGTTCAGGATCACGTCCAACGTAGAAATAAGGCTTGAGTTGTCCAGGAAATTTATCAAAAAAAGAATGGATATGTGAGCTTGTACTCAAATTGTAGAAGGAAATCTCACCCAATTCAAGGTCCAGATAAACACCTATCCCTTGAGGTTTTTCTGTGAGCACCAATGTAAGTAAAACAGATCCTTGTGCAGTATACACGTCATTGCAAAGCTGAATTGTCCAGTGTTCATTCTGCCCTCTGGAGGATAAATTGGCCTTCCTGGAAAGAGGTTCTGCACAAACTCCCACCATCCATTCAGGCTTGTCATTCACTCTAACTTCCCAATAATGTCTGCCTGTACTGAAGGCCTCAGATCCTAGGATCACTGGGGAAATGTTAAATCTCTTCAGAGTAGGAAGAAGTATTTTCTTTCCAGTCACAAATGTCACAGACTTTTTGTCCTCAGATATGACCAGATTTGGATGTGCTGTTTCAGGATCCAGAGTCACCTGTCTTTGAAAGTTCTTTTTAATTTCCTCCAGAGGTGGGTATATGTACCAGGAGTTCACGGGAAAGCTGAATTCCTCGCTTAACTGGATGGAAGAGAGCGACGGGGCCGTATGATCTTCACACATGCCATAGATTCTCTTGAGGCCTGTCAGCAATTTCACATCATCCAACATCACGCTCATATCGACAACTTCCTTCCTGACACTAAAATAGGTAGTAATGTATTTTAAAACTGCCATTTCATCTGTAAGAATATTTTGTTCAATATGCTTAAAATCATCAGCTAACCTTAAGAGACAGACGTGTTTCTGCCAGTTGAAAAAGTGGTTCACAATTCCATATTGAAAAAGAAATTTTTGCCTCCCTTTTGCAATCATCCCATTCAGCTGTTCTGCAGATGTCTTTTGCGTGACACGGAGATTTTCATAGAGTGTCAATTGCTTCTTCAGGAACAGAGAGTAACCTCTGAGCCTTCTCTTTTGATTAGAAGTAACATCCTCTAGAGGCTTCACGTTGTGACCCTGGTGATCTTTGTTACAGATGTGACATAATACACTTCGGTCATCCTCACAGAAAAGGTTCAGGTCCTGACTGTGTTCCTTGCACTGAGGCATCTCTCTCTCCCTCTTGCCCGTGGTGTGGTGTAACTTGGCTTCATGCAATATATTTCTCAGTTGACTGTTGTTCCTTAACATTTTATCCTGGTGTGGCTGTTTGCACGATGGGCAAGGGAACTTGACATCCTGATATTCCCAGGCAAGCTCGATGCAGGACCGACAGAAGTTGTGCCCACACTTTATAGAGACAGGGTCTTTGAGGCACTCCAGACAGACTGGGCATTGGCCCTCTGCCAACACTGTCGCCATGGTCACTCCTTAGGACCTTTGAGATCTTCACGTTTTCCTCTTTGATACTATGAAGTCACTGATCCTATCCTACAGAAGAATGAAGAACAACAGTGGATTCACTCACAACAGCTATGGATCTACTCCTTTGTCAACTCCCAGGATGTGATTCTTCATTAAAGAGTTGTCCGGCTTAGAAACCAGCCTGGCACTCAAGATGATAATTAGTTCCTGTAGATGAGAAAAATTTACAACATTAATGCACGAAGTTAAAAACACAAAAACGGGATTGTTTGCCTCCAACCCATTTGACAAAGCCATGAAAGGCAGGGATAGTGGGGAATCAGTGTAACTTACAATAGTCTAAGTCTGCACACCAAAGAACTAACAGGCAAAGGAGATGCTATATTGGTTTTTTTGTTCAGTACCTTCCAGGTAAAACTGACTCATAGTTGACCCTCTAGTGAGTTTTCAGAGGCAGTAGATTGCACAGGAGGAGATGCCCATCTTTTCCCTACAAAGCAGCTGGTGGATTTAAGCCATCTACCTCTGGATTGGCAGCACACTTCCTTACCATTAGCGACTAGAGCTTGATCCAGGTGCAGTCACTATTGTACCTTCATCAAGTTGCTTTCTGTCAGCCTCCTTTTTAATGGAAGTTCTCCTAACTATTTTTCCAAACCCATGATTAAGCACAACCTTCTAACATTTTGAGAATTCTTAAATTGCTGTCATGTTGCATACTTTGGGCACGTTGCTTGTTGTTATGGTGTGCTGTCAAGATTTAACTGACTCGGAGCTGATCATCTGTGGGATATTCACAGGCAGTTAATTCCATGAGAGGAGATTGTCCATCCTTCACCCTTGGAGCAGCTGAAAACCTCAAAACACTTGCCTTCAGGATTGCAAGGCAGCTTATTGTCACTAGGCCATCAGAGCTCCCTTGGATATGTTGCTGGGAGAAGATATTCCGTGGAGAGGGACACTATGCTTGGAAAGGTGGAGAGGTTGTGAGTGAACTTTTCTCATCATTATACTTTTTTGACTGACTTATGCCACTGAACAAACTTAATTTCATTTCATTTCATCCATGACAGGCATTTGTTCTCCTTGTTGCCATGTGCCGTCAATTTGCCTGTGACTCACAGCTACCCTATGTATAACAGCTCCTAAGCTGCCTTGTCCGGAGCCAGTCTAATTAACTCTAACACACTGCCCTAGTTACAGTATCAATCCATCTTACGTGAGTTCTTCCTAACCTGTGTTGTCTTTCCACCTTTCCTTTGGCAAGGATTGCTCTCTTGATCCCATGCCCAAAGTATAAGGGACAGAGTATCACAATCCTAGCCACCAAGTGGAAAGTTTGTTTCATCTTCTCTAATAAAGACCTATTTGTTTTCTTGGTGGTCCATGGTATGCTCAAGCTCTTCTCCAAAATCAAAACTTAGAGGCATAGATTCTGTTTCTGTCATCCTTAAATCATTGTCCAGCTCTCTCATGTATAAAGTGTAATTGCAAAGACCGCATACTGGATCAGGCACGCCTCAGTCTCTAGACAGACATTGCTGCTTTTCAGTACTCTGAACAAGTCCCTGAAGGCAGATTTACCTAATGCATTTCATCTTTTGATTTCTTAATTCCTGGTGCCATAAGTGTTGATTGTGGAGCTGAGCAAGCTATAACTCTTAACGACCTCAATCTCTTCTTTATGTATCATGGTGCTGCCAATTGGCCCAGTGGTGAGAATCTTTGTCTTCTTAATATTGAGCTTCAGTCTATATTGAAGACTTCTGCAGCAAGTGCTTCAGCTCTCCCTCAGTTTCAGCACGCAAGGTTGTGTTATTTGCATAACGTAAGTTGTTGATGAGTCTCCCGCCATGCTGATGCTACATTTCTTCCCATAAAGCCCTGTCTCGTTCATGGTCTGTTCTGCATGTAGGGTGAGAAGATACGGAGACAGAATGTATCCCTGACTCACACCCTACCTGATTTTGAACCATGCAGTATTTTCCTGCTCTGTTCTATGGCTTTACTTGAAGTTACTACTAAACTGCTCACCTCCATGATGGATAGACAGTTCCATATTCCTAGTTCTCCACTAAAAACAAACAACGATTTTGGATTTTGGTCTAGGTAAGCATGACATATCGTGAGAATTAAGTAAGATCTTGTCTTTAAAATGTTTACTCCACATTAATATCCTACCTCATGGTTCTTAGCATTCAGTTCACTCACTCAAGCAAAAAAATCATTAAGACACTTTGGAAATTAATTGATTGCACTCTTCGGAAACAAATATTCAGCCATCCGTTTTCTAGCTCCATTGATCTATCTATCTATCTACATAGATTTTACTGTCCTTTAAAAAATTATACTGGCTGTTTACAAAGTTCATATATATTGTTTTACATACGGGGTATTTCCAATTTCCTTCACATATCCATCCCCCACTGAATGAAGACTAGATGATCTCTGGGAAGATATCAATAATATCATCCATGAATAATACAAAAGAAAATTATAAAGAGAAAGAAATTAAAGATGAAAATGGTTGTCAGATGAGACCCTGAATATGGCAATAGAGCACCAAAAAGCCAAAGCAAAGGGAAGAAATGAGTAAGTTCAGGAGCTGAACACACAAGAGGAGATGCCCATCTTTTGCCTACAAATTAGCTGGTGGATTTCAACCATCTACCTTTGGAATGAAACAAACTGTGGCTGACTCTGAGAAGAATGCGAATCCCAGAACACTTGATCGTTCTAATGTGAAACCTACACTTGCACCAGGAGGCAGTCGTCAGAAGAGAGCAAGTGAATACTGCATGGTTCAAAATTGGGAAGGGCGTACACCAAGGATGCATCCTATCTCCATAATTTTCCAACCTATATGCAGAATAGATTATCCGGGAGGCTGGACTCTATGAGGAGAAATGTGGGGTCAAGATTGCAGGACGATTTATCAACAGTGTGCGTTATGCAGATGACACAGCCTTGCTTGCTGAAACTGAAGAGGACCTGAAGCACCTCCTGCAGAGGGTCAAGGACTGCAGACTACATTACGGATTGAGGCTCAATGTCAAGAAGACAAGGATTCTCACCACTGGACCAGTTGGCAGGATCAGGTGGATGTTGAAGAGATTGAGATTTTACACAGCTTTAGTCTGATTGGCTCCGCAGTCAACACTCTTGGCACCAGTAGCCAGGAACTTAAAAGGCGCATTGCCATGGGAAAATGTGTGTTAGGGACCTCTCCAAAGTACTGAAAAGCAATGGTGTCTCTCTGGAGACTAAGGTGCATTTGATACAGGCCATGGTCTTCGCAATCACTTGTTATGCATCAGAGAGTTGGACAATAACCAAGGAGGATAGAAGGAGAATTGATGCCTTTGAGCTGTGGTGCTGGAGAAGAGTATTGAGAATACAATAGACTGCTAGGAAAACAAACAGATTCGTCCTGGAAAGGGTTAAACCGGGTGGTTCCTTGGAGGCAAGGATTCTGAGGCTCCATCTAACATTCTTTGGACATACTGTGAGGAGAGACCGGTCCGTGGAGAAGGACATCATACTTGAGAGAGTGGAGGGACAGCGCAGGACGAGAAGGCCCTCTATGAGTTGGATTGACTCAGTGACTGGGATAATTGGGATGGGAGTGTCAGAGACAGTGAGATTGGCAAAGGACAGGACAGGGCTGTTGTACATGGGGTCGCTATGAGTGACAAGCAACTCTAGGGCACACAACAACAACAACAACCTCTGGATTGGTAGCACAATTCCTTACCATTAGCGACTACGTCTTGATCCAGGCGCAGTCACTATCGTACCTCCATCAAGTTGTCTTCTGTCACCCTCCTTTTTACCAGAAGTTCTCCTAAACTTTTTTCCAATAGCCATGGTTAAGCACAACCTTCTAACATTTTGAGAATTCTTAAATTGCTCTCATGTTGCATACTTTGGCATGTTGCTTGTTGTTGTGGTGTGCTGTCATGTTTTGACTGACTCGTAGCTGATACTCTGCAGGATTTTCACAGGCAGTTAAGTCCATGAGAGGAGATTGTCCATCCTTCACCCTCGGAGCAGCTGAAAGCCTCAAATCACTTGCCTTCAGGATTGTAAGGCAGCTTATTGTCACAAGGCCATCTGGGTTCCTTTGGGCATGTTGCTGGGAGAAGATATTCCGTGGAGAGGGACACTATGCTTGGAAAGGTGAAGAGGTGGTGAGTGAACTTTTCTCATAATAGTACTTTTTTGACTGACTTATGCCATTAAACAGAACTTATTTAGTTTCATTTCATCCATGATTGGCATTTGTTCTTATTGTTGTCATGTTGCCTGTGACTCACGGCTCCCCTATATATAACACCTCTGAAGCTTGCCTTGTCCTGAGCCAGTCTAATAGACTCCAACACAACTATCTCCAATGCCCTACTTACTATATCAATCCATCTCACCTGGGTTCTTCCTTATCTGTGTTGTCTTTCCACCTTTCCTTTGCCAAGGATTTCTCACTTGATCACATGCCCAAAATATATGAGACAGAGGATCAAAATCCTAGCCACCAAGGGGAAACTTGGTTTCATCTTCTCTAAGAAAGACCTATTTGTTTTCTTGGTGGTCCATGGTACGTTCAAGACTCTTCTCCAACACCAAAACTTAAAGGCATTGATTCTGCTTCTGTCATCCTTAATAGCAAGGAATTGCAAAGACCATGACTGGATCAGGCAGGCCTTAGACTCTTTAAAGACACTGCTGCTTTTCAGTGCTAGGGAAAGGTCCTCGACGGCAGATTTACCAAATGCAATTCATCCTTTGATTTCTTCATTGCTGATGCCGTACGTGTTTATTGTGGAGCTGAGCAAGCTCTAACTCTTAACCTCAATCTCTTCTGCATTCATCATGCTGATGCCAGTTGGCCCAGTGGTGAGAATTTTGTCTTCTTGATATTGAGCTTCAATCCATACTGAAGACTGTTTTTGTCCTTCTGCAGCAAGTGCTCAGCTTCTCCTAAGTTTCAGCGAGCAAGGTTATGTCATTTGCTTAATGTATGTTGTTGATAAGCCTTCCTCTAATACTGATACTCCATTCCTCCTTATAAAACCCAGCCTCGTTCATGATCTGTTCTGCATGTAGATTGAAAAGATATGGAGACAGAATGCATCCCTGACTCACACCCTGCTTGATTTTGAACTGTGCAGTGTTTCCCTGCTCTGTTCTATGACTTTATGTGAAGTTACTACTAAATGGTTCACCTCTGAAAAGGATGGGCAAATCCATATTCCTAGCTCTTTGTTAAAAACAATCGACAACTCTGGGTCTCTGGGTTATGTAATCATGACCTATTGTGAAAATCAAGTAAGATCATGTCTTTAAAAGGCTTACTCCACAGTATTATCCTACCTCATGGATCGTTACTTTCAGTCCACTCACCCAAGCAAAAAAATCATTAAGACACTTTAGAAACTGATTGCACTCTTGGGAAACACAAATATTCAGCCATCATTTTCGTAGCTCCCTTGCTCGTACATTCAATCTATCTCTCTCTATCTATCTATCTATCTATCTATCTATCTATCTATCTATCTATCTACATCTATATACACATTTTAGTATGCTTTAAAAATTATACTGGTTTGTTTACAAAAGTCATATACATTGTTTTACATACTGGATATTTCCATTTCCTATATATCTCTCCCCCACTGATCAAATTGAACGATCCTATACATATTAATGAATGAAGACCAAGTGATCTGTCTGAAGATATCAATGATATCATCCATAAAGAATACAAAAGAAAATTACAAAGAAGTAAGAAAAAAAGGTTAAAATGGTTTTCAGTAGAGACCCTGAATATGGCATTAGAGCACGAAGAAGCCAAAGCAAAGGGAAGAAATAAGTACGTTCAGGAGCTGAATAGAAGATTTCAAAGGGCAGCTCAAGAAGGCAAAGCAAAGTATTATAATGAAATGTGCAAAGAGCTGGAGTCAGAACATCAAAAGGGCCAAAT
>NW_006400376.1:17606-19611 GCF_000299155.1 Elephantulus edwardii | reverse complement strand
AAAGGATTGTGTCAGGGATGCATTCTTTCTCCACACCTTTGTCGTTTACACATAGAATAGATCATTCAGGAGACTGGGCTTTATGAGGAGAAATGTGGCATCAGGATTAGAGGAAGTCTCAACAATAAGCTGTTCTTGCTATTGTTATGTGCTGTCGAGTCACTTGCAACTCATTGCGACACTATTGACAACACCTCTAAACTCTGCTCTGTCCTGTGCCAACCTCATCGTCTCTGACACACTCATCCTGATTAGCCCCATCACCGCATCAATCCATCTCCCATAGTGCCTTCCCCTACTGTGCCTGCCCTCCACCCTCCCAAGCATGATGTCCTTCTCCAACGACCGGTCTGAGCTTACAACATGACCAAAGTATGTCAGACGAAGCCTCAGAATCCTTTCCTCCAAGGAGCAGCCAGATTTAACCCTCACCAGGATGAATCGGATTGTTTTCGTAGCAGTCCATGGCACCCTCCGCACTCTTCTCCAACACCAAAGCTCAAAAGCATCAATTCTCCTTTCCTCACTGGTCATTGTCCAGCTCTCTGACGTATAACAAGTGATTGCAAAGACCATGGACTTTCCCATCTCAATACGTCTTTTAATTTCCTGGCTGCTGGTGCCAAGAGTGTTGATTGTGGAGCGAAGCAGACTAAAGCTGTGAACAATCTCAATCTCTTCACCATCCATCCTGATGCTGCCAGTTGCCCCAGTGGTCTTTGAGAATCTTTGTCTTCTTGACATTGAGCCTCAATCCATATTGAAGTCTACAGTCCATGATCCTCTGCAACAAGTGCTTCAGGTCCTCCTCAGTTTCAGGAAGCAGGGTTGTATCACCTGCATAATACAGATTGTTGATAGATCTTCCACCAATCCCGATGCCGCATTTCTCCTCAGTTACAGCTTGCTCAGCTCCACAAATAACACTTATGGCACCAGCAATCAAGAAATCAAAAGATGAATTGCATTAGGGAAATTTGCTTTTACGGACCTCTCCAGAGTACTGAAAAGCAACAATGTCACTACAAGGGACTAAGGTACCCCTAATCCAACCCGTGGTCTTCGCTATTACTCGCTATGCATCAGTCAGAAAGCTGGACCATAACTAATGAGGATTAAGTAAGCATGGATATCTTCATGTCACGGTACTGGAGAAGAGTCTTGAACATACCATGGACTGTCAGGAAACCAAATAGGTCTGTCTTGGAGAGAGTAAAATAAAGTTTCCCCTTGGAGGCTAGGATTTTAAGCATGGTCTCACAAACTTTGGGCAAGGGGTCAAAGGGACCAGTCCTTGGAAAACGACATTGTGCTCAGAAAAATAGAGGGACAGCGCAGGAGAAAGAATCCTGAAAATGAGATAGATTGGACAGTAACTGGGACAATGGGACTCAGAATCAAAGAGACGGCTCCAGGGCATGACAGGCTTTAGAGCTGCTATACATATAGTATCGGCATGCGTCACAGGTGACTTGATGGCACATAACAACAACAATAATAACAACAATGCTTAACTCAACTCCCACCACTCAACCCTCTTCAGCCTCCCACCATCCTTTCCCTTGGATCCTCATACTCCTTCTACTATAACGGTCTCATACAATATGTTTTGGTAGCATGAGTGGCATCCACTTCCTAAACAACATGCCTTTAGAAACTCTATGAACTTTGAGAAATGATAGTTATAGAAAAGCTTCAAGTCTTTTGTTCATAGGATCACTATGAGGTATGCTTTACTTGATGGCAAGCAACAACAACATAACAAGGAAACTTAGTTCACTTATCATAATGCTCTCCAGTTGCTCCCAAGTTATGTAGTAGTTTACAAAATCATTATTCCTGTATAGTATTCCATTGTGCGAATGTACGATAATTCCACAATCCACTTGATTGTGGTTGGATATTTGTAGCCTTCTTAATATTTGACTGATTCTTGGGTATCTGAATGTTTTAGAACATTTATGCCTATGATCTATTTCCTCTACTTTCAAATATTGTTGTTGTT
>NW_006400376.1:7753-13851 GCF_000299155.1 Elephantulus edwardii | reverse complement strand
TTAATGCGTCATAGTATTCCATTGTGCGAATATACCACAGCTTCTCTAGCCATTCGTTTGTTGATGGGCACTTAGGTTGTTTCCAACTCCTTGCTACTGTGAACAAAGCTGCAATAAACATGGGTGTGCATATATCTGCTTGGATGATTATGTCTTTACATCACATCTTGTTGAGAATGATATTAAATCTCAAAGGAGGTAATGACTACAGTATCCTATAACTACCTCATTTCTGACAAACTTCAAAGAATCTTGTAATACAAGTGACGGCAAGAACCTAGCCTGTGTTATTCTGTCAGATGTTTTCTTCATCTTCTCCAGGCCTCATTGTGTCTGTACGGTTGAAATTTTAATTATCTTTTATTTTTTTAACAAGCTTAATTTTGTGTGGATTTTTTCCACTTCTCATCTTCTACTTTATAGCTATGAGTAGACTCCTTCTACCCTATCTGTAACTACCAACAGTGTTATTTATTTAAAATACTTGTTTTTGTTCAAGCACTCCTCTTGCTCTATAAACCTCGTGTGCACACTTGCTATACAGCGGTAACTTGAGGTTGCTGTGAGGCTGAACACTGTGACACGGATGGGTCAAATGCTTTAACAGTTGATTTCCAATGGTGGACACTGTTGGGGGGAGCTCCCTGATTAAAACAAGCTTGGAAGAAGGAGTGGCATCCAGTTCCGTAATAGCTTGCCTCCAGAAACAGTATGAACCTGGAAAAAGGATGAAAGACTGATTTGATTTTCTTTTCATTTTGATTTGTATTGATTAAAGAGCTGTTCATTGACTCTCAGTCAAGGTCTGATATAGCTTTGTAAAGTATCTTGGTGCCAGAATTTACTCAAAGCTGCCTCTCTACTGGGTTTTCAGACAGTAAGCCTACACAGGAGGAAGTAACTCACCTTTTTCTCAAGAAGCAACTGATGGATATAAACTGTGTATCTTTGAGTTGCTGGTGCATTTGACCATAAAAGTTGCAGATATAGGGTCTCTCTTACAACTAAAAGTTTTAATGTACTCAGTATTTTTTTTTCAAAAATACATAAAGGTGATTCGAAATGCATTCACTGGAGCATGAAATTATACCTATACATTAAATTCTCAGATTCCATTATAAATTTGGGTAATTATACATATATCTATGAAATATCAAAACAGCTCAGATTCTACTGTAATAAAACACTTTCCTTATTTTATTGAAATTAAATAAACATACATGCAACAAGTTACATAAAACTCAATCTACAGCCTGCAAGTGACAAAGGCAAAAAGTAAATCACTCAATCATCTTTCCTTCTGACAATTTATCACTTATAGTCTGTGAAAGCACAGATTGTAAGAGATTCAGGATCACGTCCAACATAGAAATAAGGCTTGAGTTGTTCAGGAAATTTGGCCAAAAATGAATGGATATGTGAGCTTGTACTTAAATTATAGAAGGAAATCTCACCCAACTCAAAGTCCAGATAAACACCTATCCCTTGAGGTTTTTCTGAGAGCATCAATGTAACTGAAACTGATCCTTGTGCAGTATACACGTCATTGCAAAGCTGAATTGTCCAGTGTCCATTCTGCTCTCTGGAGGATAAAATGGCCTTCCTGGAAAGAGATTCTGCACAAACTCCCACCATCCATTCAGGCTTGTCATTCACTCTAACTTCCCAATAATGTCTGCCTGTACTGAAGGCTTCAGATCCCAGGATCACTGGGGAAATGCTAAATCTCTTCAGAGTAGGAAGAAGTATTTTCTTTCCAGTCACAAATGTCACAGACTTTTTGTCCTCAGATATGACCAGATTGGGATGTGCTGTTTCAGGATCCAGAGTCACCTGTCTTTGAAAGTTCTTTCTCATTTCCTCCCGAGGTGGGTACATGTACCAGGAGTTCATGAGAAAGCTGAATTCCTCCCTTAACTGGACGGAAGAGAGCGACAGGGGCATATGATCTTCACACATAACATAGACCCTCTTGAGGCCTGTCAGCAATTTCACATCATCCAACATCACGCTCATATCGACCGCTTCCTTCCTGACACTAGAGTAGGTAGTAATGTGTTCTAAAACTGCCATTCTATCTATAAGAATATTTTGTTGAATATGCTTAAAATCATCAGCTAACCTGAAGACACAGACGTGTTTCTGCCAGTTGAAAGAGTGGTTCACAATTCCATATTGAAAAAGAAATTTTTGCCTCCCTTTTGCAATCATCCCATTCAGCTGTTCTTCAGATTTCTTTTGCGTGACACAGAGGTTTTCATAGAGTGTCAATTGCTTCTTCAGGAACAGAGAGTAACCTCTGAGCCTTCTCCTTTGACTAGAAGTAACATCCTCTAGAGGCTTCATGTTGTGACCCTGGTGGTCTTTGTTACAGATGTGACATAATACACTTTGGTCATCCTCACAGAAAAGGTTCAGGTCCTGACTGTGTTCCTTGCACTGAGGCATCTCTCTCTCCCTCTTGCCCGTGGTGTGGTGTAACTTGGCTTCATGCAATATATTTCTCAGTTGACTGTTGTTCCTTAACATTTTATCCTGGTGTGGCTGTTTGCACGATGGGCAAGGGAACTTGACATCCTGATATTCCCAGGCAAGCTCGATGCAGGACCGGCAGAAGTTACTCCCACACTTTATAAAGACAGGGTCTCTCAGGGAGTCCAGACACACTGGGCATTCGCCCTCTCTCCCCACTGTTGCCATTGTTGTCATTCCTTAGGACCTTTGAGATCTTCACGTTTTCCTCTTTGATATTATGAAATCACTGATCCTATCCTACAGAAGAATGACGAACAACAATGGATTCTCTCACAACATCCAGGGATCTAGTCCTTTGGCAACTCCCAGGATGTGATTCATCATTAAAGAGTTGTCCTGCTTAGAAACCAGCCTGGCACTCAAGATGATAATTAGTTCCTGTAGATGAGAAAAATTTACAGCTTAATGCATGAAGTTCATAACACAAAAACAGGATTGTTTGCCTCCAACCCATTTGACAAAGCCATGAAAGGCAGGGACAGTGGGGAATCAGTGTAACCTACAATAGTCTAAGTCTGCACTCCAAGGAACCCACAGGCGAAGGCTATGCTGTATTGGTTTGTTGTTGAGTACCTTCCAGTTGAAACTGACGCACAGTCGACCCTCTAGTGAGTTTTCAGAGGCAGTAGATTGCAAAGGAGGAGATGCCCATCTTTTGCCTACCAAGCAGCTGGTGGATTTAAGCCATCTACCTCTGGATTGGCAGCACAATTACTTACCATTAGCAACTAGGGCTTGATCCAGGTGCAGTCACTATCGTACCTTCATCAAGTTGCCTTCTGTCACCCTCCTTTTTACCTGAAGTTCTCCTAACCTTTTTCCCAATACCCATGGTTAAGCACAACCTTCTAACATTTTGAGAATTCTTAAATTGCTGTCATGTTGCATACTTTGGGCATGTTGCTTGTTGTTATGGTGTGCTGTCAAGTTTTAACTGACTCGGAGCTGATCATCTGTGGGATATTCACAGGCAGTTAATTCCATGAGAGGAGATTGTCCATCCTTCACCCTGGGAGCAGCTGAAAGCCTCAAAACACTTGCCTTCAGGATTGCAAGGCAGCTTATTGCCACTAGGCCATCAGAGCTCCCTTGGATATGTTGCTGGGAGAAGATATTCTGTGGAGAGGGACACTCTGCTTAGAAAGATGGAGAGGTGGTGAATGAACTTTTCTCATAATTATACCTTTTTGATTGACTTTTGCCACTAAACAGAACTAATTTCATTTCATTTCATCCATGATAGGCGTTTGTTCTTCTTGTTGTCATGTGCCGTCAATTTCCCTGTGCCTCACAGCTACCCTATGTATAACAGCTCCTAAGCTGCCTTGTCCGGAGCCAGTCTAATTGACTCCAACACACTGCCCTAGTTACAGTATCAATCCATCTCACGTGTGTTCTTCCTAACCTGTGTTGTCTTTCCACCTTTCCTTTGGCAAGGATTGCTTTCTTGATCCCATGCCCAAAGTATGAGAGACAGAATTTCACAATCCTAGGCACCAAGGGGAAACTTTGTTTCACCTTCTCTAAGAAAGACCTATTTGTTTTCTTGGTGGTCCATGGCATTTTTAAGGTCTTCTCCAAAACCAAAACTTAGAGGCATAGATTCTGTTTCTGTCCTCCTTAAATCATTGTCCAGCTCTCTGATGCATAACATGTAATTGCAAAGACCACGGATTGGATCAGGCGCTCCTCAGTCTCTAGACAGACATTGCTGCTTTTCAGTGCTCTGAAAAAGTCCCTGAAGGCTGATTTACCTAATGCATTTCATCTTTTGATTTTTTAATATCTCTTGCCATAAGTGTTGATTGTGGAGCTGAGCAAGCTGTAACTCTTAACAACCTCAATCTCTTCTTTATGTATCATGGTGCTGCCAATTGGCCCAGTGGTGAGAATCTTTGTCTTCTTAATATTGAGCTTCAGTCTATATTTAAGACTTCTGCAGCAAGTGCTTCAGCTCTCCCTCAGTTTCAGCACGCAAAGTGGTGTCATTTGCATAACGTAAGTTGTTGATGAGTCACGGGCCATGCTGATGCTTCATTCCTTCCCATAAAGCCCTGTCTCGTTCATGATCTGTTCTGCATGTAGGTTGAGAAGATACAGAGACAGAATGCATCCCTGACTCACACCCTACTTGATTTTGAACCATGCAGTATTTCTCTGCTCTGTTCTATGACTTTACTTGAAGTTACTACTAAACTGCTCACCTCCGTGTTGGATAGACAATTCCATATTCCTAGTTCTCCATTAAAAACAAACAACTATTCTGAGTTTTGGTCTATGTAAGCATGACATATAGTGAGAATTAAGTAAAATCATGTCTTTAAAAGGTTTACTCCACATTAATATCCTATCTCATGGTTCTTAGCCTTTAGTCCACTCACTCAAGCAAAAAATTATTAGGACACTTTAGAAACTAATTGATTGCACTCTTCGGAAACACAAATATTCAGCCATCCGTTTTCTAGCTCCATTTACCTATCTACACACATTTTACTATCCTTTAAAAAAGTATACTGGTTTGTTTACATAGTTCATATATATTGTTTTACATACGGGATATTACCCATTTCTTTCACATATCCATCCTCCCCTGATCAAAGTGGGTGACACTATAAATACTAATGAATGAAGACTAGATGATCTGTGGGAATATATTAATAATATAATCCATGAATAACCCAAAAGAATATGATAAAGAAGAAAGAAATTAAAGATGAAAAGGGTTGTCAGATGAGACCCTGAATATGGCAATGGAGCACCAAGAAGCCAAAGCAAAGGGACGAAATGAGTAAGTTCAGGAGCTGAACACACAGGAGGAGATGTCCATCTTTTGCCTACAAAGTAGCTGGTGGATTTCAGCCATCTACCTCTGGAACGAAACAAACTGTGGCTGACTCTGAGAAGAATGCGAATCCCAGAACACTTGATCGTTCTAATGTGAAACCTATACTTGGACCAAGAGGCAGTCGTCAGAAGAGAGGAAGTGAATACTGCATGGTTCAAAACTGGGAAGGGCGTACGCCAGGGATGCATCTTATCTCCATAACTTTTCAACCTATATGCAGAACAGATTATCCGGGAGGCTGGGCTCTATGAGGAGAAATGTGGGGTCAAGATTGCTGGACGATTTATCAACAATGTGCGTTATGCAGATGACACAACCTTGCTTGCTAAAACTGAAGAGGACCTCAAACCCCTGCTGCAGAGTGTCAAGGAATGCAGCCTACAATATGGATTGAGGCTCAATGTCAAGAAGACAAAGTTTCTCACCACTGGACCAGTTGGCAGCATCAGGTGGATGTTGAAGACATTGAGATTGTACACAACTTTAGTCTGCTTGGCTCCACAGTCAACAGTCTTGGCACCAGTAGCCAGGAACTTAAAAGGCGCATTGCCATTGGAAAGTGTGTGTTAGGGACCTCTCCAAAGTACTGAAAAAAAATGGTGTCTCTGTGGACTCTATGGTGCATTTGATACAGGCCATGGTCTTCGCAATCACTTGTTATGCATCAGAGAGTTGGACAATAACCAAGGAGGATAGAAGGAGAATTGATGCCTTTGAG
>NW_006400376.1:0-7653 GCF_000299155.1 Elephantulus edwardii | reverse complement strand
GAGTATTGAGAATACCATGGACTGCTAAGAAAACAAACAGATTCCTCCTGGAAAGGGTTAAACCAGGTGCCTCCTTGAAGGCAAGGATTCTGAGACTCCGTCTACCATACTTTGGACATATTGTGAGGAGAGACCGGTCCTTGGAGAAGGACATCATGCTTGGGAGGGTGGAGGGACAGGGCAGGACGAGAAGGCCTTCTATGAGGTGGATTGATTCAGTGACTGGGATAATTGGGATGGGAGCGTAAGAGACAGTGAGATTGGCACAGGACAGGACAGGGTGATTGTACAAACGATCGCTATGAGTGAAAATCAACTCGAGGGCACATAACAATGACAACAACAACCTCTGGATTGGTAGCACAATTCCTTACCATTAGGGACTATGTCTTGATCCAGGCGCAGTCACTATCGTACCTTCATCAAGTTGCCTTCTGTCACCCTCCTTTTTACCAGAAGTTCTCCTAACCATTTTTCCAATACCCATGGTTAAGCACAACCTTCTAACATTTTGAGAATTCTTAAATTGCTGTCGTGTTGCATACTTTGTCATGTTGCTTGTTGTTTTGGTGTGTTGTCAAGTTTTGACTGACTCGTAGCTGATACTCTGCAGGATTTTCACAGGCCGTTAATTCCATGAGAGGAGATTGTCCATCCTTCACCCTCGGAGCAGCTGAAAGCCTCAAATCACTTGCCTTCAGGATTGTAAGGCAGCTTATTGCCACAAGGACATCTAGGTTCCCTTGGGCATGTTGCTGGGAGAAGATATTGTGTGGAGAGGGACACTATGCTTGGAAAGGTGGAGAGGTGGTGAGTGAACTTTACTCATAATTGTACTTTTTTGACTGATTTATGCCATTAAACAGAACTTATTTAGTTTCATTTCATCCATGATTGGCATTTGTTCTTATTGTTGTCATGTTGCCTGTGACTCACGGCTCTCCTATGTATAACACCTCTGAAGCTTGCCTTGTCCTGAGCCAGTCTAATAGACTCCAACACAACTATCTCCAATGCCCTACTTACTATATCAATCCATCTCACCTGGGTTCTTCCTTATCTGTGTTGTCTTTCCACCTTTCCTTTGTCACGGATTTCTCACTTGATCACATGCCCAAAATATATGAGACAGAGGATCAAAATCCTAGCCACCAAGGGGAAACTTGGTTTCATCTTCTCTAAGAAAGACCTATTTGTTTTCTTGGTGATCCATGGCATGTTCAAGACTCTTATCCAACACCAAAACTTAAAGGCATCGATTCTGCTTCTGTCATCCTTAATAGCAAGGAATTGCAAAGACCGTGACTGGATCAGGCATGCCTGACACTCTTTAAAGGCACTGCTGCTTTTCAGTGCCATGGAAAGGTCCCTGACGGCAGATTTACCAAATGGAATTCATCCTTTGATTTCTTCATTGCCTATGCTATACGTGTTTATTGTGGAGCTGAGCAAGCTCTAACTCTTAACCTCAATCTCTTCTGTATTCATCATGCTGATACCAATTGGCCCAGTGGTGAGAATCTTTGTCTTCTTGATATTGAGCTTCAATCCATACTGAAGACTAAAGTTTTGGTCCTTCTACAGCAAATGCTCAGCTTTTCCTCAGTTTCAGCAAGCAAGGTTATGTCATTTGCTTAATGTAGGTTGTTGATAAGTCTTCCTCTAATACATTCCTCCCTATAAAACCCGGCCTAGTTCATGATCTGTTCTGCATGTAGATTAAAAAGATATGGAGACAGAATGTATCCCTGACTCACACCCTGCTTGATTTTGAACCATGCAGTGTTTCCGTGATCTGTTCTATGACTTTATTTGAAGTCACTACTAAATGGCTCACCTCCAAGAAGGATGGGCAAATCCATATTCCTAGTTCTTCATTAAAAACAATCGACCATTCTGGGTCTTTGGGTTATTTAATCATGACCTATTGTGAAAATCAAGTAAGATCATGTCTTTAAAAGGCTTACTCCACAGTATTATCCTATCTCATGAATCTTAACTTTCAGTCCACTCTCCCAAGCAAAAAAAAAATCATTAAGACACTTTAGAAACTGATTGCACTCTTGGGAAACCCAAATATTCAGCCATCTTTTTCCTAGCTCCCTTGATCGAAAATTCTATCTCTATTTATCTATCTATCTATCTACATCTATATACATATTTAACTATGTTTTAAAAAAATTATACTACTTTGTTTACAAAGGTCATATACATTGTTTTACATACTGGATATTTCCATTTCCTACACATCTCCCCCCCCATGATCAAATAGAGCGATCCTGTACATATTAATGAATGAAGACCAGGTGATCTGTCTGAAGATATCAATGATATCATCCATGAAGCCTACAAAAGTAAATTACAAAGAAGGAAGAAAAGATGAAAATGGTTGTCAGTAGAGACCCTGAATATGGCATTAGAGCACGAAGAAGCCAAAGCAAAGGGACGAAATAAGTAAGTTCAGGAGCTGAATAGATTTCAAAGGGCAGCTCAAGAAGACAAGGCAAAATATTATAATGAAATATGCAATGACCTGGAGTCAGAACATCCAAAGGGCCAAATTAGATTAGCTTTTTTTAATCTGAAGTATTCTAAGAACAAATCAAGCCATGAGCTGCAATGCTGAAGGATGCTTTGGACAGAATATAAAGTAAGTCAAGAAGCGTTAAAAAAAAACAAACTGGAAGGAGTACACAGACTCTCTGTACCAAAAATAATGGGCTGAAATAGAAAAATGTTAAGAAACAACATATGATTAAGAGGCAACAGTAATGAAGGAGAAAGTGCAGGCTGTTCTGAGGGGCTTGGCATGAAACAGAGCCCCAGGAATTGATGGCATACCAACTGATACAAACAGACGCTATCCTGGATGTGCCCCCCAGATAGTACCAAGAAATCTGGAGAACAACTACCTGGTCAACTAACTGGAAGAGGTCCATAAATATTCCTATTCCAAAAAAAGGTAATCTGACAAAGTGTGAAAATTTTCAAACAACATCACTTGTGAGGAAAATCATGCAGATTATACAGAAATGACTTGACAGAGAACTACCACAAATACAACTTTGGTATAGTGGAGGTGGTGGCAGTGGAGACATTATCGCGAATGTCAGATGGACCTTGGCAGAAAGCAGAGTACCAGAGGAATGTCTGTCTGTGCATCTTTGACTATACAAAAGTATTTGACTGTGTGGATCACAAGAAATTATAATTAATTTTTATCAAGTTAGATAGTAGTTTACAAAATCATTATTCCTGTATAGTATTCCATTGTGTGAATGTACCATAATTCCACAATCCACTTGATTGTGGTTGAATATTTGTAGCCTCCTTTATACTTGACTGATTCCTGGGTATCTGAATTTTTTACAACATTTATGCCTATGATCTATTTCCTCTATCTTCAAATATTGTTGTTGTTGTTAGATGTCTTCGAGTCTGACTTACATCATCCCTATCAACAAAAGATCTGAACCCTGTGCTATATACTCACATTTCTTGACGCACAAGAGCCCATTGAAGCAGTCACCATGTCAATCCACCTGGTTGAGGGTCTCCCTTTCCTTCCCTGACCCTCCGACTTTCCCAGTATCATGGCCTTCTACAAGGAATAGCACCCCTAGCAATAAATCAAAAGTATGCGAGGTAAAGCCTCATTATTATTGCCTCCAAAGAGCACTCCTCTGGGGGAACCTCTCCAAGATATATCAATTTTTTCTCCTGGATGTCCATGTTCGGTGCTCTTCTCCAACACCACAGCTCAAAGACATCAGTTCTTTTCCTGTCCTCCTTATTCATTGTGCAGCTTTCACATGCACAGCAAGTAATCAGAAAGACTATGGTCTGAATCAGGGCATACCATATTTCTCAAATTGGCCTCAGTAACCCCTATTTGGACTCACTTACCCTGCCTAAAAGTATTCAGACGTAAGAGTTGTTCCTATGCTACCCCATCCCAGCACTCATATGACCCAAATCCCCACGTACCTTGAGTGTGGCAGTCTCTGCAAGTTCTCTGTGTCTTCTCACCCTGAGAGCAGCTCCCTTTCTTTGATCAGGATCCGCTTCCCAGATGCACCCCACTATGGAGCTCACAGCAGAATACCTGGTCATACTTGAGACTTTGGCTTTTATAGACTAAACAGAAGACAGGATATTCTGATGGCACCACAATCATTTGTGATTGTTTTATCCACTCTGGAGAATGGAGAACAGTATTTGGCTATAGGAGGGACCATGTTCATTTTTTGGAGAAAGGATCTTCATATACACTCTGTCAGATAGATTAGGCATGGTTAATAGGTGTATGTCATACGGAGGTGTTGAATTGATCCTATCATAGTTGCATTTTGGATTAAGAATCAGAGTGACTCTATGACCAATATTATTTGCTGTGTTTCTTTTATTAATTAATTTCCCAAAAGGTATGAAAAATTATTTACTCATTCACTGAACAATAATTTTTATACTGATGTTGTTGGTAGGTTCCATGGAATTGCCACTACTAAAGGCAACTAATTCCTCCCCTCTTCACAGGACCTACTTTGCTTAAATCCATTTTCATCATGAGTAAGAATTTACTCTACAAGCAGAGATTAGAACTCTACCAAGGAAACTGTAGGGTTTTCTCCCACTTACTATTCAGTTCCTCTTGTAGATTAGGGTTAGGCTGCTTTAGAGACTTATGGGAAGGAGTTGTGCTATGACAAGTAGAAAAAAAACCAACTTTTTAGTTTTGGATCGATGAATACAATTAAGTTACTGAGTATGGACAGAGAAAAGCTAATTATCGTCCCATATAGTACTGGGTATTTAAAAATATATATAATTCACACCACTTTATTATCTTTCAAGGGCTTAATTGCTTTAAGGAAATCACATCTCATTAAGATGATTATGTCTTTATATCACATCTTTTTGAGAATGATATTAAATCTCAAAGGAGGTAATGACTACAGTATCCTATAACTACCTCATTTCTGACAAAATTCAAAGAATCTTGTGATCCAAGTTTTTCTATGGTGATGGCAAGAACCTAGCCTGTGTTATTCTGTCAGATGTTTTCTTCATCTTCTCTAGGCCTCATTGTGTTTGTATGGTTGAAATTTTAGTTATCTTTTATTTTTTTAACAAGCTTAATTTTGTGTGGATTTTTTCCACTTCTCTTCTTCTACTTTATAGCTATGAGTAGCCTCCTGCTCTACCCTATCTGTAACTACCAACAGTGTTATTTATTTAAAATACTTGATTTTGTTCAAACATTCCTCTTGGTAGTACAACCCTCGTGTATCCACTTGCCTTACAGTGGTAACTTGAGGTTGCTGTGAGGCTTGAATACTGCCACACAGATGGGTCAAATGTGTTAATGGTTGATTTCTAATGGTGGACAATGTTGGGGGGGAGCTCCCTGATTAAAACAATCTTGGAAGGAGGAGGGGCATACCCTTCCATAATAGCTTGCCTCGAGAAAATCTATGAACCTGGAAAAAGGATGAAATACACCCAAACTTTGAGGACTCTCCTTCATAGGGACACTATTAGTCGCCAGCAACTCGACGGAACATAACCACAACAACATGTTTTTTATAAATCTTCATACCTTTATTATACTATTTTTTCTTATAAACGCACTTCTCAATTTTTACTGAAGGAATGGAGTTGAAAATATCAAAGTGGTCCTATTATATATAATCATAATATATATGCACTTTCTAAATTAGGGGACAGCTCATGAGAGGAAGATCCTTAATGAGGTAGATTGAAAAAATCACTGCAGCAAAGAGCTCAAATGTGTCAGAGAATGTGAGGATGGCACAGGACAGGAGAGGTGTCAGATCTGTTGTTCATAGGATGCCAATGAATGGTACCCGACTCAATGGCACCGAACAACAGAAAATCTTCCAGGTTATTGTGCTTTGGGTATTCATGATAAGGAATTTCACTCTCAATCCCAAAATGTTGCAGTCTACCACCTGTGCCCTCGCAGAAAGGTGAACAGTCTCCTTTCATGTGGTTAGTCATTGTTGTAGATAAGTACATGGTACAAGGATGAAAGTGACATTTTAGATTTATCTCAATAAATAAGGATACTTCTTGACTTAACTTTTTTAAAGATCTCCCTTACTAGAACAGAGGAGGATGTAAGACTCATCAAGTATGACTCATCAAGGTCCTATCAAGGGCTTTAAGCTATCCTGAGCAACCTTATCATCTCTGATATCTTTTAATCCATTGCTAAATATGCTGTTAGAATATGTTTTCTTTAGAGTCCTCCTCTTTCATTGATCCTCAACATTTTGAAGCCTGATGTGATTTTTCCAAGGAAGGGTTGTTGTGCCCAACTGATTTAGACAAACACCGCCAGATTATAAATGAGGCTATTTTTTTCTCGGTACAGTTGGAGGAGGGGTAGATCCCAGGAACACCACAGGATCCCCAAAGTCCTAGCTTCAAGTAGGTGCTTTCATATCTTTACTCTTCTCTAGATGCTGAGCTATGGACCCAGGCTACAATATCCTAATGTTGACACATTTCTGAGGATACAGGGATGTAATCATGGGTACAGTGCAAAATGTCTACATCTTGGGCTTATCCGGGTACAGTACAAACCATTTACACAAACAATAACAATTAGTAGTTTGGGAAATGGGTCAAGAGAAAACTTTAGGGGTTGGGGCAGAAATTTTTCACACTCACGTGCTTTGGTTACTCAAATGGAGTGAGTGCTACATAAAATGGAGTCTATTTCAATTCTCAGGGTCACTCCAAGCAACAGTCCCCAAAAAAATGTTGAAGTTGAGTTGAAGTTTCACCATCTAAGAAGCATCCTGCTTGCATTTTCTTCAAGACATATTTGTTCTTTGAAGTCCATGGAATATTCCGTGTTCTTCTTCATGTCCACAACTCCAAGGCCACTTCTGTCAACTTCATTCATTATCTAATTCTCAGGTGCATAGCAAATGATTGAAAAGACCATGGCTTAAATCAGGTGCCCCTAAGTCTTTATGTTGACATCATTACTCTTTAGCACTTTAGAGAGGTCCCTGACACTTGGTTTTCCCAATGTAATATGTCCTCTTATTGTCTTTAATTACTAACTCTAAACAGTTGCTGTAGAATCATCCAGGAGACAGTTTCAACTCAATGATTTATAACAACAACCTGATTCCAGGCTCTTTATTTTGTTCTCTTTCCCTAGACACTGGGAACACAAAATTCCTCCACGAAGGCAGGTTTTGTCTACGACAAAGACAAGACTTTTGCTTCAAAAGATATAATTAGCAAACAACCAACACTGGTGAGGTAGTGGAGAAACTGGAACCTCGCAGTGTAAAATTTTACACTCTCGAAGTGTAAAATGGTGCAATCACTATGGAAGGCAGTATAGCGCTTTCACAAATAGTTGCTAAAAAAATCCAAAAAAAAACCCCAGAAAAAACCACAAACAGTTGCAAAGAGAAATACCATTTGACCAAGCAATTCCACTACGGGGAATATACCCCAAGGAAACCTTATCCACCACGCAAGCAGATATATGCACACCATGTTTATCGTGACTTTGTTCACAATAGCAAATTGTTGGAAGCAACCTAAGTGTCCATCAATAAAAGAATAGAGAAGATGTAGTATATTCACACAATGGAATAAACTATG
>NW_006400375.1:82800-97000 GCF_000299155.1 Elephantulus edwardii | reverse complement strand
AAACAGATTTGTCCTGGAAAGGGTTAAATAGGGTGGCTCCTTGGAGGCAAGAATTCTGAGGCTCCGTCTAACATACTTTGGACATGTTATGAGGACAGACCGGTCCTTCGAGAGGGACATCATGCTTGGGAGGGTGGAGGGACAGCGCAGGAGAGGAAGGCCCTCTATGAGGTGGATTGATTCCCTCTATGAGGTGGATTGATTCAGTGACTGGGATAATCGGGATGGGAGTGTTGGAGACAGTGTAATTGGCACAGGACAGAGCGGAGTTTAGGGCTGTTGTATATAGGGTCGCTATGAGTCGCAAGCGACTAAACGGCACATAACAACAACAACAACAACAGAATGAGTCTGGGAGAATTCCATCTTTTTCTATTTCCTGAAATAATCTTTGTAGAATTGGTAACAGTTCTTCTCTGAATGCTTGATAAAATTCATTTGTAAAACCATCTGGTCCAGGGCTTTTTTTGGTTGGAAGTTGTTGTAGTATCTTTTCAATTTCTTTTTTTGTAAGTGTCTGTTCAGATGTTTACATTTTTTTGAGTATAGTTTTTAATAATACTCTAATGTTAGCTTTTTTATTTTAGTTGGTTCTGTTGCAATGTTGCCTGATTCATCTCTTATTCTGATTATTTTTGTCTTCTCCTTCTTTTCTTTTGTGAGTTTTGCTAGTGGTTTATCGATTTTATTGACCTTTTCAAAGAACCAACTCCTAGTTTTGTTGATAGTTTCAATTGTTTTTTTGGTTTTCTATTTCATTTATTTCTGATCTAATTTTTATAATTTCAGTTTTTTTAGAGGATGTCAGGTTTTCTTGCTGTTCTTTTTCAATGTCCTTTTGATGTTGGCTTAGAGAGTCAATGGTCAGTTTTTTATGCCTTTTGATGTGTATGCATATGGCTATAAATTGACCTCTGATTACTGCTTTGGGTGTTTCCCAGAGGTTTTGGTAAATGGTGTTTTCATTGTCATTTCTTTCAGGAAAATTTTTAAATTCATTTTTCATTTCTTCTAGTACCCAGTCATGTTCAAGCAAGGTGTGGTTAAGCTTCCAAATATATGGTTTTTTCCCCTCCTTTATCTTCTTATTATTAATTTCTATTTTTGTAGCATTATGGTCTGAAAAGATGCTTTCTTTATTATTTCTGTGTTTTTATGTTTATTGATGTTTTCCTTGTGACACAGAATGTGATCTATTCTGGGGAACGTTCCATACACATTGGAGAAGCAGGTATACTGTGCTTTTTGGGGGTGCATTAGCCTATAAATATCTATAAGGTGAAGTTAATTTATTGTATGGTTTAATTCTTCAGTATCTTTGGTGCGTTTCTTTCTGGTAGTTGTATCTTTTCTTGAGAGGGGTGTATTGAAGTCTCCAAGTACTATAGTAGTGTTGTCTATTTCCTTTTTCAGTTTTATTAATTTTTGTTTTATGTATTTTGCAGGCCTTCATTTGGTGCATAGATATTTATTATTGTTATGTCCTTTTGTTCTATTGACCTTTCAACATTATGTAGTGACCTTCTTTGTCCTTTGTGATAGTTTTTACATTGACATTTATTTTATCAGAGATCAGTATAGTGACTCCTACTTTTTTTCTGGTTGCCTTTTGCTTGGTATATTTTTCCCTACCCTTTTATTTTTAGTTTTTCTTTATCTTCTTATTTCAGGTGTGTCTCTTGCAGACCGCATATTGGTGGATTTTGGGTTTATATCCAATCTGCTACTCTTTTTCTCTTCAGCAGTGCATTTAAACCATTCACATTCAGTGTGACTACTGAGAGACTAGATTTCACTGATATCATTGTGTTGAGTATTTTTGGTGTTGTTGGTAGTTACTTTGGACCATGCAGCTTTCTGTGGTATGTCTGTAAAAAGGACATCTCAGACTTTCCTGCAATGTTGGTCTTGTTTTAACAAACTCTCTTAGGTTCTGCTTTTCTGGGAATATCTTGATCTCTCCTTCATATTTGATGGATAATTTTGTTGGTACAATATTCTTGGTTGACAGTTGTGTTCTTTGAGTGTTTGATATATGTCCTTCCACTCTCTCTTCTTGCTTGCATGGTTTCTGTTGAGAAATTGGCACTTAATCTTATCTGTTTCCCCTTAATGGTTACTCTTTGTTTCTCCCTTGCTGGTTTCAGTATTCTCTCCTTATCTTTGGTTCTGGCAAATTTAACTATGATATGCCTTGATGTTTTTCTTTTGGGGTCTAGTCTACATGGTGTTTGCTGAGCTTCTTGAATATATATTCTCTCGTTCTTCATTATGCCTGGGCAGTTTGTCTCTAGTAATTCTTTCACTACTTTTTCCATGCCTTTACTCACTTCCTCCTTTTCTGGGATTCCAATGATGCGCATGTTATTTCTCTTGATGGTGTCCCACATTATTCTTATGTTTTCTTCTTTTTCCTTCTTTTTTGAGTCTGATTTTTGCTCTAGCAGATCAGTGATGACAATTCTTTCTTCAATTTCACTGGTTCAGTGTTCCATTTCTTCAACTCTGCTCATTTGTCCCTCCATCATGTTGACAGCCTCTAAACATTGGACCTTATATTTTGGATAGTGGTTTCTTGTTTTTCCAGTGCTGCTAATGCCTCATTTGTTTCCTCTGTATTGTTCTGTTTTTTTTTTTTTTAGATTCTCCTGTTTTTTGCTTGTAGTCTCCTGTAATTTGTCAAGTTTTTCTTTTATCCAATGAATACATTCAATCATTCTTCTTTTAAATTCTGTGTCAGAAAGTTCCATCAGACTTTCTGGCTTAAGGAAATCCACTGATTTGTATCACCTTTTGGGGGTGACATCTTGCCTTGCTCTTGTGTATTGTGTGGGTTAGCTTGCTTTCCTTGAGACATTGATATGTTCTTTATCTGAAGGCAATGCTCTAGAGATCAGTTGGGAAGCTACCTCACTTTTGTGTTTCTCTGGACTTCTGACTTCAGGGAAATGTCAGTTCAGTGCCTATGAGAGTAACCTCTTGTTGGTAAGACAGGTTAAGGTCCTTCCGATTAAAGACAAGTTGATTGACTGGACGTGTAGGCACTGGTGTGGAGGCAAATGGTGTGAGGTAGGCATAGGGTCGGGTTGATCACAAGGGCAGGTACACTTCACTAGGACCTCAGCTGTCTGGGTGTGCTCACTATTCATGTCCCTACTCAAATTTCCGCTGTCCTTTTCCCACCCAGTGGTTTTCACTCAGTGGTCCTTGCCCAGTGGCACTCAGGTGCCTGCACACAGCAGCCCTCCCCAAGCAGGGACCTGGTTCCACCTGGACGTGAAAAGTCAAAGTCAATTTCTTGGTGACCCACTAGCCTCTAGCTGGTCTGTAGAGTCCACAAAATGTTCAGACAGATTATTACTGGCTGGCTCATTTCATGGGCAGTCAGCATGGCCCAAGAGAGGTCGGCCAAATTCCCCACCAGTAGGCACACCCTTGGGTGCTCTCCCAGGTATTTGGTAGTGCCACAGAAAACCCAGTCAGGATCCTACTGGCCTTTCTCCTGCCAGAGTAGTCCCATAGCAGCTGGGCTAGTGGCTCCAGCTGATGGCTGGATCCACAGTGTGGCTTTGTGTACCTGTAGCTCCAAAAGGAACTGCTTCAACAAAAATTCTGATTCAAAATCTTACTGTCCATGGCTCATCGCATTGGTTGGTCTCTGTGCAGTGTGAAGGACTCTCTAGTGGCCCTTGGGTTCCACTGGGGTTGCAGGGCTGTTGCAGGGTCAAGGTGAGTGGTTGTGGATCTACAAGGGGGGGAAGGGGAGGAAGCACAGGGCTGGGTAGGCGAGGCAGCATGGGGCAGGGGTTAGCACGGGGCTGGTACACTATCACTGGGAGGCAGAGGGCGGGGCTTGGGCACATGTGGCAACAGGCCTTATGTGGTGGGGTCATGCAGTGGTGGGCTGCAGGGGGGGTCACACGGTGGCAGGCTGTTGCCTCTCTAGGGTCACACTGTGGCCGGGGGTGGTTGCTCCTTGGGGTCACATGGTGGCTGGTGGTGGTTGCTCCTCCGGGGTCATGTAGCAGCTGAAATGCGGTTGCTACTCCGGGGTCTCATGGAGGCTGGGGGTGGTTGGTTACTCCTCTGGAGTCACAGGGTGGGCGGTTGCTCCCTACTTGCTCCTGGTGGGTGGGTTCCACAGTGGCTTGGCTATTGTCTTTTGGCTGGGACTCAGCTCTCCTGTGTGTGGTTCAAATTACAGCTCTCCGGCTGTGCTTCACTATAGAATTTTAAAAACACACATGAGGTTTTAGCAGACCTCCATTCTTGGGCCCTCATTGGTCAAAAGGGATAAAAATGATCTGCTTGTGGAGGGGGAAAAAACCCAATATCACAAATCAAACACAACCCAAACTTTTCTTACCTGACCCTCATCAAGACACAATGAAGAATAGTGGGAAAATATAGTTGCCAAAAAGGAAATGGAATGTATAAATATTTGTATCATAGTCATTAATAAGCTGAAACAGACTAGTAATGACCATTTTTAATTGGACAAGTTTGTGATCATCTAGGATGGTAATGACAAATTGAAAAGAAATGATGTCACATTCATTATCAAAAAGAACATTTCAAGATCATCTTGAAGAATAATGCTATCAGTGACAGAATAATATGCTTATGCATTAACTAAATGTGCAATATGACTATTATTAAATATAACTATTTTTCAAATATATACACCAACCAGTAAAGTCATAGACGTATAAATTGAGAATTTCTATTACCTTCTGGAATTTAAAATTCATCAAACATAGAAGCATCAAGAAAGATGGAAAACACAGTTACTGTACCAAAAAGAATTGATCAAAGCTCAAACATTGTCTAAGCTCAACCAGGAAATAGCATATGATCAAGAACCTATGATATTGAAGAAAGATGTCCCAATTTTACTAACGACATTGGTGAAAACTAAGGATACAGGAACTAATGGAGTATCAAATGAGGTATTTCAATAGACAATTGCAGCCCTGAAGTTGCTTATTTATCTATGAAAAAAAAAATTGCCTAATTGAACCAACCAACTGGAAGACATACAATCTACCCCATAGGGAGTTGTATTTTTAATCCAAAAGTAATACCTCTCTGGCTATTTAAATCCATCAGTGGCTCTGTAGAGAGCTCTGGTGGCTTAGTGGCAAGAAGCTTCCCTGCAATCCTGAGGGCATACAATTAGAGGCCACCAATTGCTTCATGGAAAGAAGGATGGGCAATCTCTTCCCAGGAGATTAACTGCCTCTGAAAACTTGCCAAAACATCAGCTATGGGTCAGTTCTTAATCTATGCTAAGAGTGAATCACAAGTGATTCTGTGGGAAAAATATGAGCAGTCTTATCCTGTGTGATTTATAGTCTTCAGAAACTTGCTGGAGGGTCAACTTTAAGTCACTTCCAATTTAGCAGTAGTAAATACAATAATATACAAAGAAGAATGATATAATAAAACATGGGAATTGTCAGACAATATTATTAATACTAGAGGAAGGCAAATTTTTGTTGAAAATAATTTAAAAAATAGATATTTAGATCATGCAATAGAACTGAAAGCCTAAAATAAATCTTTGTACATATAATTAATATTCATCAAGGGAACCAAGAAAATGCAATTATCAAAGAACACTTTTTCCAAAAAATGGTGAAAATATATATATATATATATCTATATATATATATGCAAAAGATTAATTTCAATTTTTCACTTCATATACAAAATTTACTCAAAATAACCAATAAAGCCATATAAAATACAAAATTTTAAAAACAAAATAGGTATAGATTTTTACAGCTTTGAATTTAGCAAGAATCAATGACACTGAAAGCATGAGATAATAGAAAAACCAAATAAATAGAACATCATCAAACTTAATAATTTTGTACATCAAAGAATATCATCAAGAAAGTAAAAAGAAAATCCATAGATGGGAGATGTATTTCAAAATCATATATTCTTAATGTGGCTTTTTCTCTTTCTTGAATATATAATGTAGTCTTAAAACTCAACAATAAAAGTCCAAAGATATGTTAAAAGAGACAAAGATTTTATGGAAATTTCTCCAAAGAAGATATGTTGTTATCGTTGTTGTTGAGTGTTGCTGAGTAGGAACTCATCCATAATTGACCCTCCAATGGGTTTTTAGAGACAGTTTAATCACATGGGAGATTGCCCATCATTCTCCTGAGGAGAAGCTGTTGGATTAAAACGCATGCCCTAGGAATTGCAGCACAGTTTATCACTAGACCACCAGTGCTCTCTAAAGAAGATATAAAAATGCCAATTATCAATGAAGTTCTCGTTTTTCTTTATGATAGAGGTTGCTTCAGTTCCTTATTTACTCTGTTAAAAAGTTTTGCCCTTACACAAGGAAATTAACATTTCCTATTGAATACAGTGTATGTAGAACTTCTCCTTAGATTCAGAACATTATCAACAAAGTCACCACAATTGGAAATGTCTCTATGTTTGATTTGCACATAATTAGATGAAAATCACTCTCCTAGCTCAGTGTACTATTGATACAAAATCTCAAGACTGAGTAGTCAAAACTTTGAAAAGGGAGAGTAATTGATGCACCCAAAACTGGAGCATTTGGCTACATTTTTAATGTTTCCGTAACTACACAAAGGGCTCTGAGAATGTCCAAGAGACTATCCACTTGTTCTTTCCCACTATACTCCTTCACCCCAGGGCTTTCTTATAAGAACAGTTTCAGATTAAGAACTAAGTTTGGCAGCTATTGAATCATAAGACTTTTTCAAGGAGACCATGGTAACTATGATTTCTGGCCTGAAAAATTTAGTTTGAAATAAATGAGGTGTCTAGGGAAAGCTTCAGGGAAAAGAAAAATGAATAACTGGGCTCTAGAGCTGCACCTCCTGTCATCCTTCACATGACTTACCTGGCTTGCTGAGAGTTCTGCTTCAATGGCTTCATGTTGGGGTCAGTTTTTCCCAGTCGTGTGGATTTTAAACTTTTTTTTTTGTAAATGCCAATTATTCTTAAGTTGCAATGCCAAAATTTATTTCTACAGCACTTCTCTCTTTTGAATAATGTTATCCCAGGTGACAGAGAAGCATTATTTAAACTGAACTCAGAACAAAATCTCTGCCACTGCAAGACAAAGTGTTCACAAGCCAAAACACACCCTACATTAAAGCACAAAATGAAGTGTCAGACAGCCCTGGGATGTTTTATTCTATGTGATTTGAAAGAAAGCCTAACATTATCTAAGACTCAAGTAATTTTCAGGCAACAAAGGCTAATGTAGGAAATAGGCAAAATTATTGTAGAAAAAGAAAGATAAGCTTGCACAGCCCACAAACCAATGTACCAGCTCCTTAAAAGAGTTTGGTGTGAGAAAGTTGATATTACTTTCCAAAAATGACTTACTCAAGCTCAACATCAAGGAAACAAAGATTCTCCCCACTGGGCCAATTGGCAGCATCATGATATTTGGTAAAGATATTGAGATTGTTGACAGCTTTGTTTTCTTGGCTTCATAATCAACCCTTTTGGGACCAGCAGCCAGAAAATCAAGATGAATTGTGTTGGGAAAGTCTGCTGTCAAGAACTTCTGCAGAGTACTAAAGAGCAAGAACATCAGTCTATAGACTAAGGTGTGCCTGATACAGACCACAGTCTTCACAATTGCTTGCTATGCAACAGAGAGCTGGACAATGACTGAGGATGATTGAAAGAAAATTTATACCTTTGAGCTGTGGTGCTGGGGAAGAGTTTTTAATATATCAAGGACTACCAGAAGAACAAACAGGTTTGTCCTAGAAAGGGTGAAGCTGTCCTGCTCCTTGGAGGCAAGGTTTCTGAGGCTTTGTCTGATGTACTTTGGACATCCTTGGAGAGAGACATCATGCTTGGAAAGGTGGAGAGACAGTGAAGGAGAGAGATCATCGAAGAGAAGGACTGATACAGTGACTGGGGTAATAAGGGTAAGTGTGTCAGAGACAGTAAAGTTGGCATAGGATAGAGCAGGTTTCAGGGCTTTTGTACATGGGGTAGCTATGAGTTGCAAGAGACTCGATGGAACTTAACAACAACAACAGCAACAACAACAACAACTTTACTTTGTCATCACAAGGCCATATCAATAGAGGGATAATCTTCTAAATAATTCTCAACTTGTTATAATCATTAAAGATTGCAGTATGAGTAAGGTGTGACTGGAACAATGGTGTTACATGATAATTAGTTATAATCATGAACAGAAAATGTGTATAATGCTCCAAAGTTTGTCAAATAAAAGTGCAATTTTGGTATAATTTTGGGAAATTTTCTGAAACATTTTGTGTTTCTATTTCCTCATACATAAAATGTGGATAATCTTTCCTTTCTTCAAAGAGTCATTTTGAAGTTTGAATGAAAGTATCTATTATTTTATATCTATTATACATACTATTATTAGATATATATCTAATATCAGATCTCCATATAGACACAAAAAACTAAAACTAATTGTCACTGAATCAAAATTGACTCACAGTTTAGTCTCCATTGGGTTCCCGAGGTTGTCAATTGCAAAGGAGATTTCCTAACTTTCTGCTTTGGAGCAACCAGTGGATCAGAACCATCAATGAGTCTTGTCTTGGCCTTTGAGTTAGCAGCCTAACTCCGTATGGAGGAGAGCGCCTAAAATGTACCAAATTCCCTAACATTTTTAATTGGGCTAACATAGAGTCTACTATGCCAGCAAAGCCAAATTGAAGACGAATGGTATCCTATTTATCTTCTGAAAGAAAATTTCAATTTATATGCTGAAGTACAATGCTGTCAGATAAAAGTCATACGTATATAAGAAAGATCTATTAGTATGCCTATGTTTCAGTTATGAATCAACTACTAAATCCAAAGATGAAGAAATTGAGGATTTATAATGACTTCTGAAATTTAAAATTAACCAAACATGCAATCAGGACCCATCAATAACAACTGGTGATTAGAATGCGAAAGTTGTGAACAAAGAAGGGCCAGAAGTTTGAAAATACGGACTTTGACATAGAAGTGAGTCTGGAGACCAAATTACAGAATTTTGTGAAACCCAAATCCAAAAAGGAGTGTATCATGAGTGCATCCAGTATCCATACCATACCATTTCTATTATTCTCTCTCTCTTTTTTTTTTTTTTACTGGGATGCTACAAAGTTCATATACATTGTATTTCATTCTGTTCCTCATTCATACTGTGTTTCATAATAGATAGATACATACAGGTTATTTTATTCTTATATTTATGTTTGGAGTCTGTTGAAGGGTGCCTCTGTGTGTGTGTGTGTGTGTGTGTGTGTGTGTGTGTGTGTGTATTATGTGTATACATACACACACTTTAAACAGACCTATACATAAGAGTAACCCATATCTGTGGTATCTGTGTAAAGAGATGACAGTTGTTTCTGTTGTTATTATTATGTGCCATTGAACTGACTAAGGCTTACAGCAACTCTAAAAACAAAGGCTCTAAATGTTACCTTATCTATCCTGAGCCAACCTCATTATCTCTAACACACGTGGTCATATTCTTACAATCACTGGGTTAATCCATCTCATTGAGGATCTTCCTCTTGTGCTGATCCTCTAACTTCCCAAGCATAATGTCCTTCTGTGAGGACTGGCTTTTCCTAACAAAATGCCCCAAGTATGTAAGACAGAGTTTCACTAACCTTACCTACAAGAAACACCCTGGTTTCACTTTCTACAGGACATACTTATTTATTCTTTTAGTAGTCCATGGAATATTCAATACTCTTCTCCAAGACAACAATTTAAAAACATAGATTCTTTTCCTCTTAGTTATTATCCAACTTTTAGATGCATGTTATTGTGTATGTACCATAGAGTTGGGACTGACCTATAGTTGAGAGGAGATTACCCATTCTTCTCCCGTGGAATAGCTGGTGTCCTCAAACCACTTGCCTTCAAGATTGCAGTGCAATTGAAAAGACTATGACTTGTATCAAGCACACCTTATTCTTTGTTTTTTTTTTCTAATTTGATTTTCATTGGTTTGATCACAAAGCTTGTATATATTCTATTTCATACTATTCTTCATTCACATTGTGTTTTACACAATCATGTTCATTCATTATGTTTTATAAAATTAATCACCAGAATAACAATTTCCCTCTTTAGAACTCTGGAGAAGTCCTTGAACTAGACAGCCCTGATCATTCTTACTGGGTTGTGCCAAGAAATCTGGAGGACATATATCTAGCCAATTTATTGGATGAGATCTATATTTATTCCCATTTCCCCAAAAAAGGTGATCCAACAGAATGTGAAAATTATGAAAAAAAAATCATTAATATCATATGCAAGTAATATCTTGCTGAAGATTTTCCAAAATGTTTAGAACTTCCAGAAATACAAGCTGGATTTAGAAGAGACAGTGGCATCAGGGATATGATAGCCAATGTCAGATGGATCTTGGCTGAAACAAAATAAAAAAAGGGATATCTACTTGTGGGGTTTTTACTATGCAAAGGCATTTAACTGTGTAGATTACAAGAAATTATGTGTAACATTGAGAAGAATGGGAATTCCAAACCACTAAATTGTGCTCCTGTGAAATTTATGCTTAGACTAAGAAGCTTTGTCTTAATAGAGCAAGGAAACACTGGTTAGTTTAAAATCAGGAAAGCAGTGCATCAGGGATGCATCCTTTCTCCATACGCTTTTAGTCAATATGCTGAACCAATCATATGAGAAGCTGGACTTTATGAAAATGTGTGTGACATCAGGATAGAAGAAACACTCATTAACACTGACACAATCTTGCTCACTGACAGTGAGGAATACTTGAAATATACCTGGTGCTTTCTTAAAAGATTAAGAACTATAGCCTTTGATATAGATTACATTTCAATATCGGGAAAACAAAGGATTGAACTTGTCAACAACTTCATTTTTTTAAACAATTTTATTTTATTTGAATTCTAAAATCAATCCTCCTGGCACTGACAGTTAGGAAATCAAAAGAAGAGAAGCACTGAGAAAATCTGATTTCAAAAATCTCTCCAGAGTACTAGTGAGATGATAAAGAATTCCAATCAAATATCTAGAATCAAATAAAACCAGCAGCTAACTGGTTATAGTCTACCTATTGTTGTTGTTGTTGTTAGGTGCCATTGAGTTGAACATGACTCATAACAATCCAATGAGCAACATGTCTGAACCCTGTCCTACCCTGAGTCAGCCTCACAATTTCTGACATACTGATCCTACTGCTGTACTCACTGTGTCTCCTGCCTGTCCCTCCACCTTTCCAAGAATGATGTCCTTCTCCTTGGAAAAGCCTCGCCTAACAACATGTCCAAAGTCTGTTGAGATGAAGCTATGCCATCCTTGCCTTAAAAGAGCACTCTGGCTTCACCTACTCCAAGACATTGTTTGTTCTTTTGGTAATCCATGGGGTGATATTCAATACTCTCCACCACAGTACTTCAACATCACAACTCAAAGGAATCAATTTTTCTTCAGCCATTCTTATTCATTGGCCAGCTTTCAGATATACACCAGGTGACTGAAAAGACCATGAACTGAGTCATATGCACCTTAGTCCTCAAACTAACATCATTATTCCTCACCAATTTGGAGAAGTCCCTGACTGCAGACTCTCCCAGTGCAATAGGCCTCCTAATTGTGGATCCAAGTAAAATGATGTAATTGAAAGTTTTAATTTTTTTCTCAAACAATTATGATATTGCCTACCAATCCAGTGGTGAACATTTTTGTTTTCTTGACATTGAGATGAAATCTATATTGAAGACTGCAGTGTTTGATCTTCATCAGCAAGTTCTTCAAGTCCTCCCATCTGTGCCCTCTCCATTCAGGATCATCCCTTATTCACCATCTCTTTTGAGATAGAACCCCATCCCTTCGAATTCTGCTGAAGCTTGCTAACACCTCCTGGGCTTACAGGGGAGGAAGAATCTTCCACCCATCTCCACTTACCCATTGTGCATACCTAATTTCAAATTGAAACTTAAGAAAATGAAAAAAAGTTCACATACAACCTTGTGCAAGTTTGAAAATATACCCTTTCAATTTAGATACCATTTACATAATAGCACTAATGGCTGAAGACTGATGAGTTGTAGTATGACATTAAGGGAATCAGATCTTTTTATAAACCAAATAATAATGAGATAGGCAAGAAAAGAAAGGTCAAAATTAATATCAGAACCCATTATTATACTTGCACTAGCACTTGGAAAAGGTTAAAGGAGATTTGAAGAAGTAAGAGAGAGAAGGAGATTTCAAAAGATTACTCAAGAAGACAAAGCAAAATGTTATAATGGAATGTAAGATACAGCATTAGATAACTAAAAACTAACAATTAGCTTGGAATTTCTCAAACTGAAAGAAGAAAACAAATATTGAAATCTCCAGTTGCATTGCAATACTGTAGGATTCTGGCAAAATAAGTGAGAATATGTGAAGTCACTCTATCCCCCACCCCCGAAAAAATGGTCAAAACACAACAATTTCAGGAAGTAGCATGTGATCAAGTATTGAAAGAAATCCAACTTGCTTTGAAGCATTGGCAAAAATAAGGCTTAAAAAATTTATGCAATAACTATTGAGATGTTTCAATAATGTATGCAGTCAGGGACATACTCATCTATACCCCCAAATTTTGAATATAGCAACATAGACAATCAAATGGAAAACATCCATATTTATGTTCAATAAGAAAAAAGATCCAACAGAATGCAGAAATTACCAAACAACATCATCAATACAACACACAAATAATATGCTGAAAACAATTTTAAAAATAACTGGAGCAGTACGGTAATTAAAGAGTTGTGAGAAATTAAAGTAGGATTCAGATGAGGCAATGGAACAAAATATATGATTGCTGATATCAGCTATAATTTGACTGAAATCAAAGAATACCAGAAAGATATTTACTTTCCTGACTATGCAAAACATTAAACTTTATGAATGACAGTAAATTGCAAATAATGTGGGAATTCTGGTAGTAAGTTGGTTTTTGAGGTTGTTTTTGTTTTTTCATTTGAGATCAATATATAGACCAAGAAGTAGTTATTAAAATAGGAAAAAAATGTATACTCACTCACTCATTGTTGTACAGTTAGAACTACTGACTTACAGTTGTTCTTCCAGTGGCTTTTCAAAGACCACACATTATACAATAGGAAATTGTTTCTATTTATATGAAGGAGGATCTGGTGATTTTGAACCACCTTCTTGTGGGTTGTCAGCCCAACTCTCTATCCACTAAATCATCAGAACTCAATCAGAAAATGTAAATATCAAGATTCTATCCTTAGAAAGCTCTGGTGGCCTAGTGAAAAGAAGCTGCATTGCAATCTCAGAGGCGCATGGTTCGAATCCACCAGATGCTCTGCTGGAGAAGAAGGAGCAGTCTCCTCCTGTACCAGTGAGATCAGATTTGACAGTACATACACACAAAAATAACAATAAAAAACTAAAAAAAGATTCTATCCTTATATCATACCTTTGAAGTCTATATTCTGAGAAAATAGAAGCTGGAAAATATGAAGAGGAATGTGACATTATGATTGAATAGAAGCAGATGGATTCTGGAAGGTAAATTGTCTTGGTTTAATTAACAATAAAGTGTATGCTGATTGGTTGTTTTTATTTAATTAAACTGATTGATCATTTTGATCTAATTAACAGATTTAAGCTGATTAGTTGTTTGGATTTAATTAATAATTATTTGTGGGCTGGTAGCCTATTGTTTAAACTAATCAAGACTTGGTGAGGAGGCCTTTGTGATTAAAAGTTGATTGGGTCCCCCACCCCAGTCCGTGACCCCACTGCCAGGTCTGAACTTCGGGACTGGCAAAGTTGGGTGCTGTGCAGAAGCAGTGGACAGAGGGAATGGATTCTAACTGGGACCCACCCCTGCATGCTTGACCCACGTCTCCAGGTACTGCATCGCTTCCCCTGCCCCAGTCCACGACCCCACTGCCAGCTCTGAACTTTGGGCTTAAAGAAAACAAAAACAAAACAAAACATAAAAAACACACAAAAGAACAAAAACACATAGACCAAATTTATAGCATTTTTCAACCTCACTTGAAAAAGTTTCCAATATTGAAGATTTAGTTTCTTTTGACTACAAACTGCTGTTTGGCCCTACCACATTGGTCCCACCAACTTAAGCAAAAGGGAGGTACTGGACATCTCAGTAGAG
>NW_006400375.1:52301-53097 GCF_000299155.1 Elephantulus edwardii | reverse complement strand
GATATTTGTTCCTATCCCAAAGAAAGGTGACCCAACAGAATGTGGAAACTACAGAACAATCTCACTGATTTCACATGCAAGTAAGTTTTTACTGAAGATTATAAAAAAAAAGAATGGAACAGCACATCAACAGAGAATTACCAGAAGTCCAGGCTGGGTTTAGAAGGGGTCATGGTACTATGTATATTGTAGCTGATGTTAGATGGACCTTGGCTGAAAGCAGGGAATACCAGAGGAATGTCTATCTGTGCTTCATTGACTATGCCAAGGCATTTGACTGTGTAGATCATAACAAACTATGGCTGACTCTGAGAAGAATGGGAATCCCAGAACTTTTGATCGTTCTAATGCCACACTTATACTTGGACCAGGAGGCAGTCATCTGAACAGAGCAAGGGAACACTGCATGGTTCAAAACTGGGAAGGATGTACGCCAGGGATTCATCCTATCTACATACCTTTTCAACCTATATGCAGAACAGATTATCTGGGAGGCTGGGTTCTATGAGGAGAAATGTGGAGTAAAGCGTGGTGGACGATTTATCAACAATCTGCGTTATGCAGATGACACAGCCCTGCTTGCTGAAACTGAAGAGAGCCTGAAGTGCCTGCTTCAGAGGGTCAATGACTGTAGCCTACAAATTGAGGCTCAATGTCAAGAAGACAAAGATTCTCACCACTGGACCAATTGGTAGCATCAAGATGGATTGTGAAGAGATTGAGATTGTACACAGCTTTAGTTTGCTTGGCTCCATAGTCAACAGTCTTGGCACCAGCAGCCAGGAAATTAAAAGGC
>NW_006400375.1:44611-50850 GCF_000299155.1 Elephantulus edwardii | reverse complement strand
GTCAGATCCAGGTGCTCTGGATTAAAGGCAGGTTGATTGACTGACTGGTCATGTAGTCACAGGAGTGGAGCCAAATGGGGTGGGGCAGGCAGGGAGGTGAAATAGTCACCAGGGTGGGTCAACCAGTTGAGGGACCTCACTCAGATCTTAGCTGCCCAGATGTGCTCACGATTGAGGACCCTGATCGAGTTCCCGCTGTCTGTCTCCCACTCAGCAGTTCTCACTCAGTGGCCCTTACCCAGTGGCACTACCCAGTGCCCTCATCCAGTGGCCCCTGCCTAGGAGGACCAATCAAATTTCCATAAAGCAGTACGGGTTTAAGATCCTGTGATTCCTAAAAGTATTTGTATCAATAAAATTTCTTTTTAGAATTCCTATTTTCCACGTCAAACAACAGACCCACTGGGTCTTAGTGGAACTTAAGAGGATTCAGCCAATTTTCCCACTAAGCTTTCTGCTTTCAAATGGGTCCAGCAGCTTCTGGCTTTTGCTGATCCGGAGTGCGCACTGAAATGTGGATCAGATTGCAACCCAGGCAGAATTCGTACATTCCAACTCTAATCCATCAAAAGTTCTTATCCAAATTCCTACTGTCTCCATCATGCAACAAACCCACTGGTCCTCAGTGGGGCTTTAGAAAATTCAGCCACTTTCCCCACAAAGGTTATCCCTTTCAAATGGGTCCCTCAGAAGCTCGGCTTGCAGATTCTGGCATTTACCGATCTGCAGTGTGGACTGAAAAGTGGTCCGGATTGCAACTGAGGATATTAGCTCGTTCTGAGTCCACTCCAGCAGAAGTTCTGATTCACATTTCTACTGTCCATGTCATGCAACAGACCCACTGGGTCTTAGTGGAGCTCAAGTGAATTAAGCCAATTTCCCCATTAAGTTTTCTGCTTTCAAATGGGTCTCTTAGATGTTCATCCAGTGGCTTCCAGTTTTTGCTGAGTACGCGTGGCTTTGTTCCCACAGTTCCAATACTAAAAGTTTCGACAAAAGTTATGATTCAATTCCTATTGTCCATGCTGCACCTCAGACCCTCCAGGTTTTAGTGGGCTCAAGAGAATTCAGCCGATTTCCCCACTAACCTTTTTCCTTTCAGGTGTGTCTCAATGCAGCTCAGCTCAGCTAGTGGGTTCCAGCTTTTGCTGGTTCTGTGATGGGACCGCGGCAGGACTGCTGTGGGGCAGGCAGGCAGGGCTCTGGTTTTTAAAGCTTCTAAAATAATGTATTAGCAAAAGTTCTGATTCAAAATCCTACTGTTCACATCATGCTGTGCTGGTCAGTCTCTGTGGAGCGTAAAGTACTCTCTGGTGTCCTCTCTACGCAGCTTGCTATCCCTCTGGCTCTTCACACTGTGCTCTCCGCCTCCACCATCTTCCGGACTCCTGGTCTTCTCTCGAGGCTATAATTTTTATGAGAGCAGATCATCATGTTTGGAGGCTCAAACTGCCATCCTTTGTTTGGCAACATAGTGTTTAATTATGTACCATTGAGACTAATTTTTATTTCATAGACATTTTGTCCTTGTTAGGTTCCATTGAGTGAGTACAACTCATTGTGACCCTATGAACGACAGATCTGAACCTTGTCCTATCCTGTGCCAACCTCACTATTTCTGACACACTCAAGCCTCTTTGTTCCTCTATTATTCATAGGATTTTAAAAGCCCTGATATTTAAAAAGTGGTTGACCACTCCTGCTTCATGTTGTTGTTTTGTTGTTGATTGCCATTGAGTAGAGCATAACTTATATTGACTCTATGAACAGAAAAACCTAATGCCTTTCCATAACTATCATCATTTCTCCAAGTTCATAGAGTTTCCAGAGACATGCAGGTTAGGAAGTTGATGCCACTCCTGTTTCCAAACCTATTTTGTAAATGGGAGCCCCACCAAACACTGTCCATATTAGGAAACCATTATGGTATTTGATACCCAATGTCACAAGGTTCAGCATCACAACAAACCACGGTTACTTCATACAGCCCATTGATAAAGAGTGATGCATAAAGTGGAAGAATTTTCCTTCAGACATAACAACAACTAGTCTCATTTAGCAATGATTAAATGCCATCAAGTCGAATAAGACTCATAGCGATCCATGTCAGAGACATCTGGTTTAGGAAGTGGATGCCACTCATGCTTCCCAATCTGACTCAATCTGGATGCTTTTCCAAACACTGTAAATGATGGTAATCATTATGGTATTTGACACGACTGTGGCACAATGTTCAGTATCATAGCAACTCCAAATTATTCAGTACATGAAACAGACATATGATTTTTATATAACTTAAAGAATATTCATTCTAAAATTAACAAATTTGGCCCAAGGACTGCAGGCCCAAAAACTTCCCTTACCTGACTGTAATCAAGATGTGACCACTATCAAGATGCTAGGACCCACCTCCTAGAGTGGAGGCTCCAGACTGGCCTCACTTTGGGATTTTAAAGACACACCCTTAAGCAGACCTCCACCCTTAGTCAAAAGCTCAACTGCCACCCACTTTTGGGCTGGGAAAAAGCCCAGTAACACACATCAAACAGGACCCTGAAAACTTCCCTTATATGACTGCCATCAAGACATGACCCCCATGGAGATGCCAGGAGCCAACTCCTAGCTTCATAGTCTGTCTTCATTTGTGAGCTCTACTAAAATCTGTCTACCATGGATGACACTTGTGGTGTTTGGTGCACCTGTGGTATAGCTTTCAGCATCACAGCAACACACAAGTTACCTCAGTACAACAAACTGAGATATAAGTGCTGTGTTAATTAGGTCAATTAATTTCCCAATTTACAAAAAAGACCAAACAAAAAACCAAAAAACTGCTCTCAAAACCAACCAAACAACCTGATAGATTAGTGTTGTACTTCTAGAAACAAATCAAACATTTGAATATTATGTTTCTAGATCCAGTTGAAGCCAGCATCAATGAGGCAGAATGTGCTCCTGGATGAATTGTTTGAGTTAAGACTCACAACTGGCATGATGGGGTAATGTCACGGATGTTGATACTAAAAAAAAAAAAAAAATCACAACAAAATCTCTGATGTTTCACACAAAGCCTGGAGCTACAAAATTGAGACATAAAGGGACTGTATGACAGAAAAAGGCCTGACTTCTAGGTCAAAGCTGCTTTAAAATAAGAGGCCTCAAACACTAAAAATAGGTATTGTGTGAGCAAAAAAGCTTAGGCAAATCTAGTCTAAAATAAGAAGCCTCAACCACCAAAAGAACTGTGTGATTGAAAAATGCCTGATTTCTAGGTCTAAGCTGCTCTAAAATAAGAGACCCAAAAGCCCAAAGGTGCTAATTTTATAGACTTAGAGAAACTTATTTAACAAAATATTTATGGAAGGATATAGATTCCAGAATAATATGAAGAATCTGGGAAAAGAAGACTGAAGTGGAGGAATAACCAAGTAATATGGAGAGTGTTGTATTAATAGAGGAGAAGACAGGCCCAGATAATAGAATTGCAAATCACACAATAAATCACATTAGTATTTGCAGTATATTTTACAAAAGTTAAAAAGCAACTTAATGGAGGAAGAATAGTCTTTTCTATAATTGGTATTGGTGCAATTGTACATTTGCCATTCACAAAGAATCTTGACATAAGCTTTGTTATTTTACAAAAATTAACACAATATGAATTATGAATTTAATATAAAATACAAAACTAAAATTTTTTAAAGAAACAATGTATATGAAAATTTTAAAGATATGTTTGCTTTTTTTGCTTGTAAGCTTTTAATATCTCATTTTCTACACATCAAATACTAGCGAGGCATTCATGACTCTGAGTAATCAACACATAAGGACAAAAGAGCAGCATTTGCACAACAATAAAGTGCAGAACCCAGTAAATAGCAGGCTAAAAGGATTAATGAAAATGAGAATTACAGAGAAGTGGGGAAAATAATCATAATTAATATAGTTATTATAATTAATGTTGTCCCAGGTTTGCTCCGCAGAGGAGGCTATGACCTGGTTGCCAGAGAGAGTGTAGTACTGTGTGCACGGGTTTTTGTGTGGTAGTTTTTGGACGTGAAGGACTACTCTGCCTCAAGGAGACGGGCAAGCCAGGCATGCCTAGGGTTTAAGGCAGCAAGGGGCTTCAAGCCCAAAGGGGAAGAGGAGAGAGAAGGCGGTGATGTCCTCCCAGGTTTGCTCCACCCAGGGAGGCTATGACACTGTTGCCAGAGAGAACATACTGCTGTGTGCACAGGTGTTGTAGCAGTTTTTGGAATCGAAGGACTACTCTTGTTATGCCCCAAATGCAGTTCCCCCCTAGTCACCAAGGAGCCGACACCGATGCAAGGGCAAGAGGGAATTTATTTCAGATTCGAATCTGGGCTGCGTTCCAAACCATGCCCATACAACAGGAAAGATGGCCGCGGCCGCGATTCTGGGCTGTCCTGCCTATTTAAAGGGGAAAGCCCGTGAAAACGGGGTGATACAGGATTGGCTGATTCAAAGGAATGGCACGAAAACAGGGTGATACAGGATTGGCTGATGTTTGGGTGGGGGCTCTTTTCTCCCTTTCTCCACCGCTTTCAGTTTACTGCTCTAGAGGCATATATATTTCCCCTCCTTCTTCTGCACCCTAGCTCAATCATGAGCGCTTTCTTCTTCGGTCGCTAGGTAATGGTATTGAGACCGCATAACTATCAACTGGATTGTTCCTATCCTTTCTTTAACTAAGTTGAGTATTCTGTTAATTATACAGGGACCTAGGGTTAGGATAAGCATCAGGGCAGTGAGGGGTCCAAGGAGTGGAATAAGCCATTTATCCCAGGATGTTTTCCACCAGTTAAATAAATCATAGGCTTCTGCCTCAGACAGGTGCTTTTTAACAGATTCTTTTACCTCTCGGACCTTATTTTGGACTATGCCTGATGCATTCACAAAGAAACAACATTCTTCCCCTAGAAACTGGCACATACCTCCTTTCTCTGCTGTAAGCAAGTCTAGAGCTCGATGGTTTTGTAAGGCCACCTCGGCCAGAGAAGTTATCTGGGTTTGTAAGGTTAGGAGAGAGTCTGCTACTTTGTCTATGTCCCGGGTAATGTCCATAGAGAGTTTGTAATAAAAATGAGTGGCTGTGCTTAAGGCTCCTGCTCCCAGCATTATAGCGGTTGCCAGGCTTCCTCTTATGAGCAGAGCTCCACGTGGAAGAGCTCGCTTCTGGCGCCTTGTGGATAGGGTCATGGAGGTCATAGTGGCAGGGATAAGAACAGTTAGGGGTGGAGTAAGGAACACTGGCATACAGGGTTGTGTCCAGTTAGCAGGGAGACATCGCATTAAAACAGAGCCATTACAAACAAAGAATATTCCGGGCTTACCACAGATAGGACTTGTATCCTGAAGGCTGGAGGAGTCATTACAGGGGACTTCCACCAACAAGGTGTGGTTAGTAATTACACAGGAGGCATTATTGGACATAAGGATGATTTCATCTGTTAAGGGACCTACTACTAGGGTTGAACTTTTAGCCCTGGTCAAATTAGAAGTGAGATTTTGAGTTACAATCCAGGACCGGGGGACTGGCCAAGCAAAAAAAGTGTTTGGTCTTAGAGGCAGGCAGATCCAGCAAGGGGTATCATTTAGGTCTGCACTTAAAACTTGATAGGTGTCATTTAGACTTGTAATAATCTGGTGGGAGAAATCCAGAGGCCGAAGGGCTTGTTGGACTTGTTCTAATAGCTGGTTGGGCCTGTATTCTGGGGTTAACCCTTAGCCTAGAGTTAACAGATTCTGCCTTACTTTTTCTTGAATCTGTTGCCTGACTCTGTCCTGAGCTCCCCCACCATCTAACATGCCATAGTAGGTAAGTCGGGAAAAACAGAACTTTTTACCTGGCTGACTACGGCATCTGGATGTATGGCTACTCCCCCGCTTTGCAGATGCTGTGAAATAGCCTTTTCCTCGATACTGGCAATCTACAGCATGAGTGTAGCAGGAGGCATGGACATAGGTTGAAACAGTAAAGTACCTGTTCCCCCTGTATGGGGTTAATGGGGTCCAGCAGTCACTAGGGCAGGGACTACAGTTAGCAGGGTCAATGATGCATACAATAAGGATTAGTAATATTAAGTCTTTTGGATACGGAGCTTCAGTGGGTTTGCAGGATCTTTTGACGCTGTCCATCTTGATGGAAGGTACTCTTCCTGAAGGGCAAAGAGGTCAGCTGGTCGTACGTGGGTGTAGTGGATCCAGGTTGCAATGCC
>NW_006400375.1:1723-11767 GCF_000299155.1 Elephantulus edwardii | reverse complement strand
GGAGATTAATCAGAACTGACTTTGACAAGCACTGTGGCATTTGCACAATTAAAACAGACATTCGGATGGCGGGAAAGAAGAACCAACTGGGGAGGAGGGTAGAGAAAATGGTGCAGTAATGAAGGACTGAAAACCCAAAATCCCTGTAAATGTTCATTAAAACGAAAAAAATTTAAAAAAATGCAAAAAAAAAAAACAAACGAAAAAACCCAAGTCTGTCTTAAAGAAAGTGCTGCCACAGTTCTCCTTGGAGACAAGGATGGTGAAATTTTGCCTCACTCACTTTGAGTGTATTTTCAAAAGGCACTAGTCCTTAGAGAGAAATATTTTGCCATGAAAGTAGAGACCCAGCAAGAAAAAGGAAGATACTTCATAAGATGAATTGTCACAGTGACCACAGCATTAGACTTGAGGATGACAGAAACCATGAGAATGGCACATGATTGGGTAAGATTCAATTCTTTGTTCATCGGGTCTCTATGCTACATAGTTTACTTGACAGCACCTAAGAACCACTCTTATAATGTTTTCCAGAATGTTCCTATAGTTCCTCCTCTGTAACAGTGAGCCTTATTTGAGTCATCTTTCTAATCTCTAGTAAACAAATTTACTGAGTAAAATAGTATCCTAGACAACTAATCCTCAATGTAGACACACTGCATAGAACTTTTCAGACTTCTCAGTGCAGGACTATTACTGCCAGATTTGTCTTTCTAATGTAATTCATCCTTTTCCTTTAGTGTTTTTTATGAGCTTGGGCATAAGTAAATTCCTTTACCCCCTTACACTATGTAATCCATATGGAGTTCTTACTCTTTGGAAATAAGATGGTATAAAGAGACATCCCCTAGGGCTCAGTGAATCATAAAAGAAAGAAAGAGCATTTTACAGTGTGGGAGAGCATCCTTTGATTTTTTTTTTTCCCCAAGATCACTTCTTTTTCCTCAGTTTCTTTTCTTTTTTTTCTGATTGAAGAGTTTGGTTTTATTTTCTTTTTAAAGTGAGAAAAAGTCTCCATGTATCTTTTTGAAGAGGCAAAATAGAGCCAGCTGAACCTAATCAACTCAGAGAAGTGCCATAAATACCTGACAGGCTATAAAAGAGCAACTATTCTGAGAGGGCAAAGGAGAGCTGACATCTGCAATGGAAATACGGTCCTTACATTTCTTAAATGCTTTTCAAGCTCACTCTGTGCTCCCATGGGTTGGAGTGTAGTGTGTGGGCTGCAGAATAGAAAAGAACTATTCACAAGGACTCCTAGAAGACACACACCTTAGTCTACGTGCTTCCTGAGAACTAGATTCATCAAGTTACTGATGAAGAGAAAATAGGTATCTATGAAAACCAAGATAACCTAAAAAGGAAGGTTATTGTCTTTATTGTAAGTTATTCTTATTCATTGCTTGAACAATAACAGTCCTAACTATTGAGATAAACTATGTGCTTGTTGAATCTTCACAGATTCCTGACAACTGAGCCTATTCACAAGTCCCGTGGCATACACTAAAGCTTACTCCTTCAAGCCTGAAGTTTATTATTTCCCCTTTTTTTGTAATTCTTTCTACAACTGAACCCTCTAGTCCCTCAGACATCAGTCATAACTAATGGAAAGGATCAGACAAATGGTAAATAAAACTTAAGGTCTTTCTTTTACTCTGCATCACACTTTTGTTCTTTTTTTACCTCTGAGTTATTCACAGTTTATTTGGTTTCCCTTCTACTTTTCTTCTTTTTATCCTTTTAAAAACTGTACCTCCTTCTAGTTAACTATTGTATGTGTGATATCCATGGGGGATGCTAGAACAACAAGGAAAAAGAATAAAGTCCAGTCAACAGCAACTTAGAAGTCTATCTGATTAGCTCTCTATCAATGTTATGAACTAATTCAGGGGAAAATATTCTATTTCTTCAGGGTTCTTGCATTTCACTTGTGTTGATGATCAGCTCATATAAATGAATTAACTCTTTCGTACTTCAAAAGAGTTATCTTTGTATTTGTTCAGTGAACTGACTAATCTGTATTCACAATGTCCTCTCATCTTCTATGCTTAGGAGCTGACTTTGTTTAATTATTTCAACACCAGTAGTTTGGTTTTGAGGGGACGCTGGTGGCTTAGTGATAAGGAGATGCACTGTCAACCCAAAAGCATGTGATTGAATCCACCAGCTGCTTCACTGGAGAAGGATGGGCTATCTCCTGTGTGATTGACTGCTTCTTAAACCCACTGCAGGGTCAGTTGTGGGTTTGTTCCAACTTTTTGGTTCTTGACAACAATAACAGTTTGGTTTGGGGAATGGATAAGACCAGATATTCATTGAATGCTCCCAGAGAAATAGTAATGTCAAACAACCACATCAAAATAGGGTAGTAGAATAATATTATTCTATAAATGAATGAATGAATGTATTATTCTACAAAGTATTATCAACAATGTCAGGCATGGATACTATGCGCTTTGTAGGTATGATCTCACTTAGTTCTCATAATAAATCCGATTATTTTGTTGTTGTTGTTGTTAAGTGACATTGTATTAAGTGTAACTTAAATCAACACTACAAACAACCAATGTAAACTTTATCTCTTCCTGCACCATCCTTATCACAGTCACACTTGAGCAGTAGACACTATATCAATGTATCTCATGGAGGTTCTTCCTTTGTTTGACTAATGCTTCATCTTTACTTTTCCAAGGAATAGCCTCTTCTAACAGGTTGCCCAAAGTATGTGAAATGAATAAAACTTTGCCATTCTTGCCTCCAAGGGACACTCATTACACTTTCTCTAAGACCTATTTGTTCTTTTTCCTGTTTGTATTATTTTTCACTGTTTTACAGAATCATGGGAAAATAATATTTTCTTTAAACCTCCAGATACATAGAGTCACTCTATCAAAGGAACACACAGATTCAGTCTATCATAAAGAATTGATAGTTCACCAGTTTAGGAAGTAGTGCAGTTCAGTCAGGAATCAATGCATCAATAATCAACTGCCAGAAATTCAAGCTGGATTCAAAAGAGCACTTGTAATGAGTGCTATCATTACTAATGTCAGATGGATCTTAGCAGAAAACAGAGAACACTAGACATTTATAAATTTTATTGGATATGAAAAGACAGGAAAACATGTAGATAATAATAAATTATGGAAAAATTTTCCAAAAATCAGACTTATAGGACACTTAATTGTGTTCATATGGAACCTATACATAGACAGTAATTTGAATAGAAGAAGGGAATTTTATGTGGCTGAAAAGCAAGAAAAGTGTTTTTCAGGGATGTACATACTCACCATGTTTATTCAATATGTATACTGAACAGATAATTCAAGAAACTGAACTATAGGAAGAAGAACATGACATAAAAATTAGAGAAAAACTCATTAGTAAACTGTTATATGTAAATGACACAGCCTGGCTTACTGAAAGTGAAGAGGATTTAAAGATCTTGCTATTTAATATAAAAGACTAAAACTTTAAGAATGAATTACACAACAAATAACAACAAAACCCTCATCCTGGACTAATAAGCAAAATCATGATAAAAGGATGAAGTTCTCAATTATCTCATTTTACTTGAATTCACAATAAATGTTCCAGGAAGGAAAATAAGATATTGTAAAACAAAATCTACTTCAAAAAACCCCGCAAACAACAACACTCCAACCCTCTCCAAAACATTAAATAGTAAAGATATTACTTTGAGCACTAAGAGACACCTACCTTGTGATACAGAATTTTCAGTCACTTTATAAGCACATGAATTATGGATAAGGAAGACTGAAGAACTGATGTATTTGAATTATAATGTGATAAAGAATGTTAAGTAATAAGATGTTGTTGTAATTGTTGTTATATACCACTGAATCACCTGCAACCCTTGACAACCTTATGTACAGGAGCTCTGAAGCCGGCCCTATCCCAATCCAGTCTCACTGATACTTACACACCAACTCCCACTACCCCATTTACTGTATTAATCCATCTCATTCGGGGTCCTCCTCTCCTGCACTGTCCCTCCACCCTTCAGAGCATAATGTTCTTCACCAAGGATCCCACCCTCCTGGTCACATGCCCAAAGCACGTGAGACAGAGCTTCAAAATCCTAGCCTCCAAGAAGAAACTTGGTTTCACCCTCTCCAAGATAGACCTAATTGTTTTCTTGGCAGTCCATTGTATCTTCAAGAGTCTTCTCCAGCACCACACCTGAAAAGCATAAATTCTTCTTCTATTTTCCTTAGTCACTGTCCAGCTGTGTGATGCATACCAAGTAATTGCAAATACTATGGCCCTGATTAGGTGCACTTCAGTATTCATACTGACATCGCTTATTTTCAGTACTTTGGAGAGGTCCTGACAGCAAGTTTTCCCAGTGCAATTTGTCTTTTCATTTCCTGATTGCAGGTGCTTGACTTTAAGCTTGTCAAGCAAGCTATAACTGTTAACTTCAACCTCTTCTTCATCTATTATGATGCTGCCAGTTGGCCCAGTGGTGAGAATCTTTGTCTTCTTGATATTGTACTTCAATCCATATTGAAGATTACAGTCCTTGACTTGCTGCAGCAAGAGCTTCAGGTCCACCTCAGTTTTAGCAAGCAAGGTCGTGTCATCTGCATAACTTAAGTTTTCAGTGAGTTTCCCTCCAATCCTGATGCCACATTGCTCCTTATAAAGCCCAGCTTCCCGAATGATCTGTTCTGCATATAGATTGCAAAGGTATGGAGACAGGACACATCCAGGAAGCACTCCTTTCCTGAATTTGAACCATGCAGTGTTTCCTTGCTCTGTTCTGAGGACTGCTTCCTGGTTCAAGTATAAGTTTAGCATAAGCACAATCAAGTGTTCTAGGATTCCCATTTCCCTCAAGGTTAGCCACATTTTGTTGTGATCTACACAATGAAATGCCTTTGCACAGTCAATGAAACACAGATAGGCATTCCTCTGGTACTCTTTGCTTTCAACCAAGATCCATTTGACATAGGTAATGTCTTTAGTGCCATGATCTCTTCTATACCTAGCTTGTGTTTCTGATAGTTCTCTGTCAATGTAACATTCCAGTCATTTCTAGATAATCTTCAGCAGGATTTTGCAGCATGTGATGTGTTCAATAATTTCCACACTCTGTTGGGTCACTTTTCTTTGGAATGAGAATAAATATGTATCTCTTCCTGTTAGTTGGCCAGATAGTTCTCCAAATTTCTTGGCACAACCTGATGAACACATCAAGGGCAGCATCTGTTTGTTGAAATACTTCGATTTGTATTCCATCAATTCATGGGGCTTTATTTTTTGCCAAGCCCTGCAGAGCAGCCTGAATTTCTTCCTTCATCTCCTCTCCATTGCCTCTTGATTGTGCGTTGTTTCTTGAAATTCTTTTCTGTCAATCACTTCTTTTTGGTGTAGTGACTCTCTATGCTTCCTCCATCCTTTTTTAATGCTTCCTGGATCATTCAATATTCTGCCCATATCACCCTTAAGCATTGTAAATCGTGGCTTGAATTTGTTCTTTAGTTCCTTTAGCTTAAGCAATGGAATTAGTTGAGACATTACAATATGTTCATACAATGGAATACTTTGCAGCTCCCAGGAGAAATACTTTTGTAAAATGCTACTTAACTTTGGAGGGACTTGGAGAGGATTATGCTAAGTGAACGAATTCATTTCCATAAGGACAAATACTGTATAAGACCGTTATTGTAGAAAAAGGGTCCAAGGTGCAAAGGGGAGCAGAAGTGTGAGGTTGGAGATGGGGGGTTTAATCATAGGGTTACACAATTTGATGGGTGGAGGGAGCTTGGGTAAAGGAAAGGGGGAAGATGCAGCGTGAAAAACAATATATATGAGCTTTGTAAGTAAACTAATATACAATTAAAAAACTTTATTAAAAACAAAGGAAATTCTGGGCAAGTTAAAATATTTTTATTTTCTATCTCTAGCTCCTTAAAATTTTCATTAGAATACTTTACCGTATATTCCAGAGCTGCCCTTTGAAATCTTCTATTCAGCTCTTTATCTTTTTTATGTCTTTCCTTTGTTTAGGCTTCTAGGGGCAAAAATCTAGCACAAGATTCAGAATCTCTTCTGACTAATACCATTGTTGTTGTTGCTGTTGTTGTTTTGTGGCATTGAGTCACCTGTGACTCGTAGTGACCCTATATACAACAGCCCTAAGTACTGCTCAACCCTGTGCCAATATTACTGTCTCTAACACACTTATCCCCATTACCCCAGTCACTGAATCAGTCCATCTCATAGAGGGTCTTCCTCTCTTGCACTGTCCCTCCACTTTCCCAAGCATGATATCCCTCTCCAAAAAGACTGGCCCCACTTTGCAGCATGTCCAAAGTATGTCAGAAGAGCTTCAAAATGCTTACCTCCAAGGAGCAGCTTGGTTTCACTCTCTCTAGGATGAATTTGTTTGCTCTCCTACCAATCCATGGCATAGTCAATACTCTTCTCCAGCATCACAGCTCTAAGGCATCAATCCTCCTCTGTTGTCACTAGTCATTGTCCAGTTTTCTGATGTATAGCAAGTAGTTGCAAATACTTTGGCCTGGATCAGGCACATCTAAGTTTCCAGATTGACATCCTTGCTCTTCAGTACTTTGGAGAGGTCTCTGATAGCAGACTTTTCCAGTGAATTTGTCTTTTAATTTCCTGGCTGCTGGTATGAAGAGTAATACCATAGATTGCAAAAATTAAATAAATAAATAAATATTTCTTGAAAGAATATCCAGAAAGTTACAAGTGAAGATGATGAGATTTGTCTCACATACATTATCAGTAGGAAGCGGTGTGTGGAAGGCAATCACATTTTGGTAAAGTAGAGGGTCAGAAGAAATAGGAAGACCCTCAACAATATGTAGCTACAATGAGTATACTAGTGATTGTGAAGATGGTGCGGGGCTGGACAGTATCACCTTCTAATGTACATGTGATCACTATGAATTGGAACCAACTTGATGGCATCTTAACACAGTAACTACCAAAAGGTGGACCATAAGTTGTTGTTATTAGGTGTCATCAAGTCAACCCATAGTTACCCTATGAACAACAAATCTGAACCCTGTCCTATCCTGTGCCATACTCATGCTTCCTGACACTTTAGATCCCATTATAACAATTGCCTTGTCAATCCACCTCATCAAGTGTCTACTTCTTTTTGGTTGACCCTCTACCTTTCAGCCTTCATGTGCCTCTCCAAGGAAGAGCCCCTCCTAGAAACGTGCTCAAAGTATGTATGACAAAGCTTCATCTTTTCCTCCAAAAAGCACTCTGGCTGCACTTTCTCCAAGGCAAGCTTGTTTGTTCTTTTGACAGTCTATGGAATATTCAGTGCTCCTCTCCAACATCACACAGCTCAAAGGTATCAATTCTTCGGTAATTTTTCCATAAGTTGTTGTGTACCATAGAGTCAGAACTGACCTACAACTGACCCTTTAGTGGGTTTTCAGTTAATAATTGCACAGGAGGAGATTGCCCAATATTCTCCCACCTTCCATAAATAGATTACTTTAAATCAGTACAGCTGGTCAGTGGCAAAAGTATCACTTTTCTCCTTTTCATTTCTAAGGTTATTGTCATTATTCAATTAGTATATTTATTTATTTTTACCTTTTGAGCCTTTGGAATTTCTTAAAATGCTTTTAATGTAATCATCCAACAGAAACTGAGTGAAACTGAAACAGAAAATTACTCTGCCATACGTGGGTTTGCCAGCTATTCCAATTTATTAGTCCCAGGATCATCACTATTATGGTATAAGATGTGCTTTTATTTGCTAATTGCCAAGGGAAAATCCCTGAAGAGTCTGAAGGAGCTGAAAAGATACTACATAAGTAGTTATTTAGTGCTGAATCTTTGCCACACTAGTGAGGTCCTTGCAGTTTATGGTTACAACATTTTTAATTTCATTGTAGCCAAAATGAATTAACTCAAGGCAATAAACGGATCAGAGTGTCATGTTTTCCATTTAATCTTGGAAACAGGGAACAGAGTTTACATTGTATTTCTGTGTTTGGATGTGAACTATAAACTCAGCATTCCAGAATAGGTACAGATTTATTTTGCTTTAAGGAACCAAATGTATTAATTTCTACCCAACCCGCCTACTAAGACATACAATGAAGCTCTAAGAGTCCACAACATGCCCTATTATCATGACCTAGCTTTGTGAATAGTCAACTCTCTAGACTACTTCCCTTTGATTCTTGTGGGAGAGTCTATGAGGTATTTCAGATAAACTCATGAAAAAAATTACTTTCCTTTTGGTTCTGTTGATTTCTTTCAGACATCTTAGTGCTTAGTAGCTATTCATCTGGACATAAACCACTTTCTGCTTTTGTGATAGACTTTTCACTCTTCTGGGTTTAAAAAGATAGTGACACTGAGTCATAAAATGTTCTACCTTCACTATATTCCTGTTGTTATTAGGTACTCCAAGTCAAGTACCACTACTATCAACTTTATAAACAACAGATATAACTCTTCTCCTACGGTCAAATCAGTGTGCTCCTTGGAGGCAAGATTTGCTTTGTTGAAATCCACAAACTGCTCAGAGGGAGAAGGATGACTAATCTCCTGTGTCATTAACTGCCTCTGAAAACCTGTTGGAGTGTCACCTTTTTGTTGTTAGGCACCCCATCAAGTACAGTACACCTCATAGCGACCTTATGATTTGAACCCTGTCCTATCCTGAGCCATTTATACAATTTCAGACATGCTAGAGCCTGTTGTAGTATTTACTATGTCAGCCTACCTGGTGGAGAGTCTTCCTCTCTTTCACTGACCCTCCACACTTCCAAGTCAGGTAAGAATAAATGTAATGACACATTTTTTTTGTGTGGATCCTAAATCATGATATTTTTTTTTTACTCTCAAAGGTTATCTATTGAGTTTATTTTAAAGAATCTCATGATAATTGTTGTTGTTGTTGTTATGTGCCATCGAGTCGGCTGCGACTATAGCGACCCTATGTACAACAGCCCTAAACTCCCCTCTGTCCTGTGCCAATTGCACTGTCTCTGACACTCCCATCGCAATTATCCCAGTCACTGAAACAATCCACCTCATAAAGGGCCTTCCTCTCCTGCGCCGTCCCTCCACCCTCCTAAGCATGATGTCCCTCTCCAAGGACCGGTCTCTCCTCACAACATGTCCAAAGTATGTTAGACGGAGCCTCAGAATCCTTGCCTCCAAGGAGCCACCCGGTTTAACCCTTTCCAAGACAAATCTGTTTGTTTTCCTAGCAGTCCATGGTATTCTCAATACTCTTCTCCAGCACCACAGCTCAAAGGCATCAATTCTCCTTCTATCCTCCTTGGTCATTGTCCAACTCTCTGAAGCATAACAGGTGATTGCGAAGACCATGGCCTGTATCAGACGCACCTTAGTCTCCAAAGAGATACCGTTGCTCTTCAGCACTTTGGAGAGGTCCCTAACAGCAGACTTTCCCATGGCAATGCACCTTTTAATTTCATTAGGCAGGGTAATTGCTGAAAATTTCAAGACCCATTAGCAGTCTGTGTACATTTTCAAACAGATTAAAATACTCGTTCATATGATTAAGCATCTAAATTTATAAAGAACATTATTATGGTTATGACAAGATTCCAGAATGAAGGTTGCAAAATGGTGTGTACTCGGTGGGGGTGGAGGGGATTGTATACCAATGAAGGAATCCCTCCTCTACTTTTCGAAGAGAAGAGCGAACTGAGGGGGAGGGGTGGGCAGGGAGAAAAATGCAACAATGAATGAATGGAAATCCAAAATCTCTGTAAATGCTCAGTAAAATTAATAAAATTTAAATTAAAAAAAGTATAAAGAACATTTCTAGATTCATTTATACTAAGCTTCTTTGCTTTCAAATTTTTTTTTTCTCAAGAAAGGAACAGGCCTTTATTGCGTGGTCTGAGAGGGATGCCAAGGGACTGCACGTGGAGAAGGTCAAAACGGTGCAAAGTAGTATACAATAAGTTTTTTTTTTCATATTGTAATTTATTTCTTTTTCATTTCAATGAACATCTACAGAGATCCTGGAACTCCATT
>NW_006400375.1:0-489 GCF_000299155.1 Elephantulus edwardii | reverse complement strand
CATCTACCACTGGGCTGTTTTACAACTCGAAAGTTCACATACAAGGTAGAGGTGAAGTAAGGAACTGCTTATGAGGTTTTCCGTCCATTCCAACAGCTAAGAAATAGTGAGAAGAGGTGGGACTTCAGAAGGCTTTTAGGACTCTGTGTCCAGTAGAAAATGAATATACTTACCAGTAGTGTTAATGCTCATCCACGGCTCTTCTGGGAGGTTCTAAATCGTTGAAGTGTCCTCCTTTGTTGCCAGCGTGGAGCTGGGGCCTGTCAGTCCTGTCTGCCACAAGGACCTGATGTGGGTCACTTTGGCCAAGTGTCCTTCAGAGCCACACTTAAAGCAAGTGAGTGGGAGCTTCCTCTCTACTCCCTTGCCTATGCAATGGATTTATAACTGCTCAAGCTAGTAACACTATACCGTGGCATGGAGGAGGAATAGTGGAAATGTATCCACATTTACAACATTCCTCTTACCAAAACCATTTATGGAACATAG
>NW_006400374.1:110821-113025 GCF_000299155.1 Elephantulus edwardii | reverse complement strand
AGCTATGTGTCAGAGATTTTAAGGATGACTCATGATCGAAGAGCACGGTTCAGATCTGTTGTTCATAAGGTCGTAATGACTACTCGACTGGATGGCACCTAACAACAATACGTACAGGAGATGAGGACATTAGAGCATTATTTCGTTTTAGTTTGTTTAGCTTCGTGAGAAGGCAAAATACTTAGCAGAGGGTGGTTTCGATCCATCGACCTCTGGGTTATGGGCCCAGCACGCTTCCGCTGCGGCTCTCTGCTAGCAGGTAAGCAGCTGAAAATTATTTCTGTTCAATAATTAGTATCAGTTTTTCTAAGAGAACAAATTCGTTGATTTTTTTCTGTGTGTCTTGGTTCCTCTTGTCTGTCTCACTACCCTTTTCCGTAATCTTCTCTCAGGGATCCTCTCGTCCTAGGGAGCCCTTTAAGTCCTGTCTTTTTTCAGCCTGCCAAAGAGTGTGAGAAATCCTGTTTTTACAGGAGCAGCCGTTTCTGAAACCAAGCTCAGCAAAATTCTCGGTGATCACTCTTGTAGCAGAACCAGGGAACAACTCTGTTGTCAGAGGAAAAGAATCATATCAATCTGCTCAGGGTAAACTTATGCCTTTACGGGCCATGGTGTAAACTCTTGGGGCACTAAAGATAGGGGCACTGCTGACTGGGATCTATTGTATGAGTTAATTTGTCCGCTTGATTGTGCAATGCTTTTTCTGAAGTTGTTAGCTGCTGTGGAGCAGCCCTCAGAACAACAGATCTGAACCTTGTCCTATCTTGTGCTGTATTCACAATCTCTGACATGCTTGAGCCCATTGCTGTAGTAGTTTTGTCAAACCATCTAGCTGAAGATCTCTTTCACTATCTCTCCACCTTCCTAAGCATGATGTCCCTCTCCAAGGAATACCCAAAGTATGTGACACAAAGCTTTGTCATCTTTACCTCCATGGTAAATGCTTAGCTGCACCTACTCCAAGACAATGAGGTTTGTTCTTTGGGCAATCTATAGGACATTCAGTTGTTGTAGACCAGGCATAAAGTATTTTTACAAGTCTTAGTAGGAGAAAAACAGAGGTAAAGCAGGAGGCAAGCAGTTCTCAAAGCACTGAAGGGAACTCCTGCTGATTCCAGCTTTCCTGTCTTTATTGAAAATTGCCAGGAAGTAAATCACAAAGAGAATCCAACACAGGTGAAGCTAAGCTTTCTCTATTGACAACCTTCTGCTTGACTCAGGAGGGAGGGATGCCGCGGGCTGCTCCAGTCAGGAGGGGCTTGTAAGCCTGAGGTCTAGGGTCTCGAAGAGGGAACACGAAGGTGGGTAGAAGTTCCGCAAAGGGACGATGAAAGAACACAAGACAAACAGTCAAGTGATCTTGATGATTTTAATTCTAAGTCATTCTAATTCTCCTTCTTCGCTCTTCCTTGCTTATTGCATTTAACATGATACATTTATATTCCATTTTTTACAATTAGAGGCTTAATCAACAGCCAGAAAAACAACAAAAATAAGAATCAAGTTTACATTCTTTTCTTGTACACAACTATTCTTTATGGTCACGGTTCCTTGGTAATTGGAGAGCTTGGTAGACAATGGCTTTTTCCTTCAACATTTTCTTTTTAAACCTATTCTTCAACTTGTTTGGGTTACAAAGTTATAAAGTAAAAAAAGTTACATTTTAAATTTAAGCTGATAGATTTTACATTTTTAGCTGAATTTACAATATTATTTATTTCCCTTCAAAAGTCAACACTTTTCCACTTTCCATTATCCCAGGGGTGGTCACTATCTTAATAAGGGGTTTAGGTTCATACCAAGGATATTTTGGGTCATAATATTGCCTAAATTCATCATCCCAATCGTGTCTCATGATCTATTTTACCACCTATACCTCGCATAACATCTTTCCTTTGGTCACTTTCAAACCTCTTGAAAAATATATCCCAAAAACCATTAGAGTGTTTTTAATTAAATTCATCATATTCTCCAATATATGGAAGAGGTTTCTCTGTAGGCTTTGGAATTCTGTAAGGGCCTTTCTTAATAGAGGGCTGCCACAAACAACCATTACCTAACAGATAAACAATTCTTCCCCCTGCTGTTCTCATGTGGGTGGGCAAGGGTTTGGGTTTTTCCTTTGAAGGAGTTCTTATAAGCCCTAGAAATCTAGGAATCTCTGGAGTGGTCATCTCTGGGATTTCCACCGTTAATTCTTTTTC
>NW_006400374.1:99797-110226 GCF_000299155.1 Elephantulus edwardii | reverse complement strand
AAGGGCATTTGACTGTGTGGATCACAACAATTTGTGACTAATATTGAGAAGAACAAGAATCCTAGAACATTTAATTGTGCTCATGTGAAATCTTAAACGTAGGCCAAGCATTTGTAATCCTAGCAGAGCAAAGGAACATTGCATGGTTTAAAATTAAGAAAGGTGTGTGTCAGGGTTGTATCCTTTCTCAATACATATTTAATGTGTACTCAATCTTATGAACAAATTATTACAGAAAATTGACTCTGTGAAGAAAAATGTGACATAAAGATTGGATAAAGAGACATCAATAAAATATGTTATGCAGATGACACAACCTTGCTTAAAGTGAGGAGGACTTGGAAACGCTTGCTACAGAAGACCAAAGCCTTCAATGTGGATTACATCTCAACATCAAGAAGGCAAAAATTCTCACCACTCGACCAATAAGAATATCATGATTGATGGAGAAGAGATTCAAATTGTCAATGATTCCATCTTACTTTGATCCATAATCAGTCCCCTTGACACTAGCAGTCAGAAGATCAGTACGTGCATTGCACTGGGCAAATCTGCTGTCAGGGACTACTCCAAAATACGGAAAAGCAGCTATGTCAATTTGAAGACAAAGGTGTGCCTGATTGGTCTTTTTAATCACTTGCTATGCATCTACTTCCTGGACAAGTAATAAGAATAACAGAAGAATCGATGCCTTTTGAGTTGTGGACTGCCAAAAGAATAAACTTGGGAAAAGTACAGCCAGAGGCAAAGTTCCTGGGAGGCAAAGATGACAAGGCTTCATCTCACATATTTTGGGCATGTTACTCGAAGAGGTTATTCCTTGGAAACAGACATCATGTTTGGAAAGGTGGATAGTAAACGGAAGAGAGGAAGACCTTCACTAAGATGAATTGACACAGTTATTATTGCAGTGGGCTCAGGTATGTCAGAGATGATGAGGATGATACAGAATTCAGATCTGTTTTTCATAAACTCTCTTTGAGTCATATTCAATGCAATGGCAGCTAACTACAACAAACATCAATGACATCATCAACACAAAATTAATTGTCAAAGCAATAGAAATGAATACTGTATATGTTAATTGTGCTCTGCCAATCACTTGTGACTCATACCAACCCTGTGCACAATAGCTTTGAACCCTGTCTTATTCTGAGCCAATCTCATTGTCACAGCTATTCCCATTACCCAATTACCGTATCGATCCCTTTTCTCCAGGGTCATCTTCTCTTGTGCTGTCCCTCCATTCTTCCAAGCATGATGTCCTTCTCCAAGAACTGGTCCCTGCTGGCAACATACCCAATGTGAGATGGAGCTTCAAAATCCTTACCTCCAAGGAGCAACTTGCTTTTACCCTCTCTAGGTCAAAGCTGTTTGTTCACTTCTGTCCATGAAATGTTTGTTCACTTGGCAGTATGTGGCACTGTTCTCCAGAATCACAATTCAAAGCCATCTATCTTTCTTTTGTCATCCTTAGTCATTGTTTAGCACTCTGATGCACGCAAATAATTGCAAAGACCATGGCCTACATCAAGCACAACTTAGTCTCTTAGATTCTTTAGCACTCTGGAAAGGGCCCCCTCTGGCAGTAGATTTTCCCAATATAAATCATCTTTTGATTTCCTGACTGCTGAGTGTTGATTGTTGAGCTAAGCAAGCTGAGGCTGTTAACAATCTCAATCTTATCTTGTCCTGTGGTAAGAATCTCTGACTTCTTCATGTTGAGTTTTAATTCACATTGAAGACTGCAATCCTTTGCATCACCTCAGGACCATACTGTCGTGTTTGTCCCATAATTTACCACTTGTACTTCTCATTCTAAAAGTCTATAATTCATAAGGAATGTTATGTAACTTTATAAAGGGAAAGTCTGTTATCTTCCATTGTATAATTTAGTTTTAAAATACCTTCTTTATATTGGTCTCAGATTGTTTATCTCTTCATAACTGAAGCTGTTAGCCCCCAAAGTCCTTCTCTTAATCCAAATTTATATACATTTAAATTTTTTATGTCACAGACAAGTAGCTTGTAGATGCTCAGATTTGTAGCTTGCCTCTTCTACTTGTTCCATGAAACTATCCCCATCTGTTAGCTCTAAGGATAAAATCCTGTAGTTACAAGAACATTAAGATGCTGTGGCCTGTAGAGAGCTCTTTGACTCAGAAACTTCCCACATTGATGTAATAAGAACAAATAAACTCCTCTTCTCCAGATCTTTTCACCCTTTTTTCCTCTTCTCCTGCGGCACTCTTCCACTTGTCTCTGGCAGACTCCTTCTGTAAAGCACTGCCCCTCATAGTCAATGCATTGGCCTCAGGAAACGGATTGTGAAACATTATCTCACAGCCTTCTCTTTTTTGTGACCAGCCCCTAGTTCTCTACAACTGATTACACACAAATTTCAAACTACTGGTACTGTGTATACTTGTCCTAAAATACTGATGAATGAGACTTTACAGCAAGTCTAGTGACTAACAACAAAAATCATCTGTGTGGAGTGAAAGGCAAATCTTAGTATTTAACTATGATTGAAGACTTCTTAGTGTTCCCTCACACAAAACAAGAGAAAGTCCTCAAACTGACACATCCTTCTTTAAGCAAAAGTCAAAGAGCATAATTTTTTTTTTTATATTCAAGCAACTAAAGACTAGAGCGCCTGGACAGGGACTTGAACCCTGGACCCTCAGATTAAAAGTCTGATGCTCTACCAACTGAGCTACCCAGGCCCTTAAATGCTAATATTCTTCATACATAGAAAAAGAATTAATGAACAGGCTCTTGGTAATGTGAATTCATTCTTATGCTCAGCAAAGGCTGCTGACCTGATGTTTAACCTCTGTAGAGTCAACCCACTCAACACTTGTTTTTCCTCCAGGTCTATACAGAAGCAATGTTTTCAAATGGCATCCAGAAAACAATCTTGTGTACAAGTTGTGTACAGCTTGTAGAAGGGAGGAACATAAAAGGAAAAAATAAGCTGATGAGTTGCAATATAAAAAGCTTGACAAAATTTGTCAGGAAATGATAGCTTCAGTCATCTGATGGAGGTTCATCATGTATCTGAAATGACTAGACAGCAGTATGTTTTTTGCTTGATCCTATTTACTGAGCACAAGGTAGAAAGAGAAACAGGAAGTGAAAAGCAAGCAACCAGTGGAAAACAATGGCAAAAAGTTGCCAAATTTAGTAAAATCTGTCAATATTTTTCTTGATGCAAGAAAAAAGCAAGCCATTGAATGTTGTGGTGAATGGGACTGATCTTACTTTGTGTCCTTAATTTTTCTGTCCTTTAGGTGTTCTTATGGCCAAAAAGATTTGTTAGAAATTTGATCCCCCTTGTCTTTCCTACCTAATGCTATTGTAACAAGGGAATAACTAAAGAACAGACACTTGTTGAGTTCTGAGGGCTAGAAGTCTGCATTAGGGCATTGACTGGAAGCTGGCATCCTTCCTTGTCTGCAGCCCAGAGAGTTCTTTGGGGTCTGTTTTCCCTCCTGTGTACATGTGTGCCTTTGTGTCTAGTCTACAGTTTTAAAAGACACCACTTAGAAGTGATTGTATTTAGGACTTGCCCTATTTCTGTATGGCTTTATTAACAAAAGAAAATTAAGTTCATATTTCCAAATAAGGACCCTTGTGTCTATTTACAGACACAAAAGTTTGGAGTTCACATTTATTTTGGGGCAACACAAATCTATAACACCCTCACATTTTCCCATTTGGACATGTAATTTGGTTTTTAGTATGAAGTCTTCTGAATGCCTAGTTCCAAAAACCCCACCAAACTATAATGATTTAATACTTACAATTACAATTCTTTAAAAAGTTAGACATGTCTTTCTTTAACCGTGAAAGTTTTACTTTGATTCTTTAGCTCCTTAAAGTCATATTCCTGTTCCTAGTCCCTCACAGAATCTTGTCCCAAGAGAAAAAAAAAAATTATGCTTAAGTTTTTATCAATTCTTCTACTTTACTTCTGTGCACCAAATGATGATACAAAACCCAAAACATGATGTTACATTTTCCTCTTGCACCAAATCTATGTTAACAGTAGTTCTCCTGCTTTAAGTTATACCTGTGTCTACTAGCTACACAATGATAAGTGGAGAAAAGATCAAAGACGCCAGCAATTTAATTTTACTTGGATCCACAATCACACCCATGGAAACAGCAGTTAAGACATCAAATAACATGTTGCATTGGGCAAATCCTCTGTCAAATACCTCTTTAAACTAAGAATGTACCTTTGAAGACTAAGGTGTAGCTGACTCAAGCCATGGTGTCTCCAATAGCCTCATTTGCATGTTAAAAACGGGCAATTAATAAGGAAGACTTAAGGAGAATGGATGCTTTTGAATTGTATTGACAAAGAATTCTGAAATAATATGGATTGCCAGAAGAATCAACAAATTTGTCTTGGAGGAAGTACGGCCAAAAGGCTTCTTAGAGAGTAGCCCAAAGTTAGTCTCTCTTACCTAGGGCATGTTATCAGGAGGGACCAGTCCCTGAAGAACAGAACGTTTGGTAGAGAATCATTGAAAAAGGAGGAAGGTCCTCAGTGGGATGGCGGGATACAGTGGCCACAACAGGATCAAACAGCAATGATTTAGAGGGTGACATTAAAGCAGTGTTTCTTTCTGCTGTAGGATTGCTATGAGTCAGAACTGATTCCAAGACACTCAACAACATGAATCTTTACAAAGAAGGGGATTGCCATGAACTGCTCAGTTTTCTGTTAGCAGTCGAAGGCTTAAACCACTGCACCCCAAAGACTCCTTCCATAAATATTAGAGCCTTGGAAGACATTTGAGTACTTTTGTTGTTAGGTGCCACAAAAGTGGGTCTAGCTCATATTATTTTTTTTTCCTTCTCATATTATTCTTATAGATGACAAATGAAATTCTACCTAGTCCCTAAATAACAGAGAACTTATTTCTCCGTTACCTGAATGGCTCTATGGCTTAGATGGTCAAAGCGCCTGTCTCGTAAACAGGAGATCCTGGGTTCGAATCCCAGTAGATCCTTGAGGTTTTTCCTCTGGGATTACTTGAGCTTGAAAATTGTCTTCTTAGGAATTAAAGGAACTTAATTTGTTTGACTCTGACCAACGTCCTATTCGAAAAAGGCAGAATTCCTATGGAAATCACGAAGTGCAAACTACACTGAAAAATCAGTGCAGGTTACATTAACTTTGTAACCTTAATTAATGTACATAATCTTAATTACTTAATGCCACTTTTCTTTTTTCTTTTTTTTTACAACTGAGCCAGCTTCATTAAGCAAGGCCAAAGAGGGGCTCCACTTGAACAAGCAAGAACAATAGAGAGATGTTTGGGTGGGAAAACAGCAAGCGAGGGAAATTCCTTTGGGGAAGAAGATTTATCAGGACCTCGTGTGATGTTGTAAATAGATGGGGAATAGTCTTGCAAGCATGATGTACTAATCTCACTGCGACCCGACAAGGTGGATATTGCTTTATTGGACTCCCACTCTCGTGAGACTTGGTCTAGTCCAGCCCCATCAAGAGGCTGTTTCCTGGCTTAGCTATTAACCCTATTGGCTTCTGCAGGAAATAATACTGCATTACTGCAAGTGTAATCGTTTCCTTCCCGTTTCCCTTGAGATCCCAACCCTTCTCTATGAGACTCAGAAAGACCAGGTAACAATTCTAGCTCTTAACATTTCCCTCGACACCGCCTCCACCCCCCCACACCCCCACCCCCGAGGGATTCAGCCCTGATTCTTCAGGGAATTGGACAATGAAATCTTTCTGGTAACTTTCTGCCCACATAGGTCGGCCTACTGATTCAGGGTTGAGCCTCCCCGCTAGAGGTCTCTAAAGGTGGATGCTGCCTAGTGAATAAACACTGGGATCGTCTGGTAATAGTTTATGATCGTTACCTTGTTCTGAACTTGTTGCAGCCTCCGTCACTTTTCATATTGTAATATGCCCTCGAGTAGGCTGCGATTCATAGCGATCCTATGCACAGTAGCTTTGAACCCTACCCTATTCTGAGCCAGTCTCATTGTCTCCAACCCACTTCCGCCATTACTCGAGTTACTGTGCCAGTTCATCTCATACAAAGTCTTCCTGCGCTGTCTTTCCACTCTTCCAAGCATGATGTCCTTCTCTAAGGACTGGTCCTTCCTGTCAGCATGCCCCAAAGTATGTGATATGGGGTTTCAAAATCTCTACTTTCAAGGAACAACTTGGTTTCTTCCTCTCCAAGACAGACCTATTTTGTTCTCTTGGCAGTCAATAGTATATTCAATACTCTTCTCCAGCACTACAACTTTAAGGCATCAATTCTTCTGTTATGCTTAGTCATTGTCGAGCTCTCTGATGATAGCAAGTAACAGCGAAAACCATAGCCTGGATCCGGCACACTTTATTCTCTAGACGGACATCTTCACTCTTCAGCACTCTGGAAAGGTCCCTGACAGCAGATTTTCCTAATGCATTTTGACTTTTGGTTTCCTGATTGCTGATGTTGATTGTGGAAACAAGCAAGCTGAAATTGTTAACAATCTCAATCTCTTCTCCATCTATTACGGTGCAGCCGATTGGCCCAGTGGTTAGAATCTTTGTCTTCTTGATGTTGAGCTTCAATCCATATTGAAGACTGCAGTCTTTGATGTTCGGCAGCAAAATCCTCAGGCCTTCCTTAGTTTTGGCAAGCAAGGTTGTGTTATCTACATAAAGAAGACTGTTGATGAGTCTTTCTCCAATCTTTTTGCCACATCCCTGCTCAGAAAGACCAGCCTCCTGTATGATCTGTTTTTGCATGTGGATTTAAAAGGTAGGAAGAATGGGTCTCTGATGCACTCCTTTCCTGATTTTGAACCACACATTGTTTCCTTGCTCTGTTCTGAGGACTGCTTTCAGGTCTAAATATAGGTTTCTCATGAGCACAATCAAGTTCTGGGATTCCCATTCTTCTCAAGGTTAGCCACAATCTGTTGTGATTTACACAGAAAAATACCTTTGCATAATCAATAAAGTACAGACATTAGTCTAATGCTTTCTGCTATCAGCCAAGATATATCTGACATTTGCAATGATGTTCTTAGTGTCCTGGCCTCTTTGAAACCCAGCTTGTATTTCTGGTAGTTCTCTGTCAATGTACTTTCCAACTAGCCCAGTGGTATACTTCAGAAGACAGGTCTGATACCCTGCTTTCCTAAACATATAGCTAAGAAAACTTTATGGAGCAGTTCTACTCTGTAATATATGAGGTCATTCCACGAGTTGGAATTAATTCAGTGATAAGTAATAAGAAAAAGAGCAATGATAAGGAAGTTTAAGGATTGCTTACTTATGTGCTAAATATTGTCTAAAGTATTTCATGTATGTTTATAATATTTCGTTAACTCTATTAGATAGGCTTTTTACTATTTACATTCCACATATATGTAAATTGAGGCCCATTGAGCTAAAACAATTTGACCAAATGTGTCTTAGCTGTTAAGGGGAGTGAATGCAAGTAGTGTGACCTAGTTCAACTCATGATGAAGATAGGTAATGTCTACATATCAATATATGATACATATCACTCTGTGATACTTTTCTAATTATTTAATGTTGCTATTTATGATCATCAGAATAATATAGTGGTCACAATGTGAATCTTTTCTTTTTATTTTTTTGAATCTTTTCTATTTAAAATGCACAAAAACCTTTAAAACATCAGCCTATAATTTCTTCCGTATTTTTATTTAGATAAATTTTATTTCATGCATAAACGTTGTGTTTTATGCAATCTTTCATTTATGTTGTTTCATTCATGTACATTGTGCTTTAGTCATTAATATACATAATGTCATTAACTACTATCGGTCTCTGCATAATATTACTCCATCTTTTCAAGCCCTCATTTAATCTTTCCTATTCCTTCACCACCTCTATCTGTCCACTAACCTCTGCTATCCTATTGATTTACCCCTTTTCCTTTCCCCTTCCTCTTTTGAACATTTAAACACATCTTGCCCAGTTATCCTTTTATTTTTACAATAATGATTTTTGTGCAGTATTTGTCCTTCTTGGACTAAATTACTTCACTCAGCCTAATGCTTCCTAGACTCTCCCATGTTATGTGGTATTTTAATGAAATTGTTGTTCCCTAGTGCTGCATAATATTTCATTATGTGAAGGTACCACAGTTTCTCAAGCTATTCATTTGGTCTATTTCCATTTTCCTGCTATTGTGAATAATACTGCTATGAACAGAGGTATACATATCCCCTTTCATGTCTCAGTTAGAATTTTCTTGAGATATATTCCTAGTTCAGCAAGCAGGGTTATGTCATCGGCATAGCTCAGATTCTTAATAGATCTTCCACCAATCCTGATGCCACACTTCTCATAGAGCCTAGCCTCTCGGAGAATCTGTTCTGCATACAGGTTGAGAAAGTATGGAGACAGGACACATCTCTGGTGTACACCTTTCCCAATTTTGAACCATGCATTGTTTCCCTGCTCTGTTCTGACAACTGCCTCTTCGTCCACGTATAGGTTTCGCATTAGAACAATCAAGTATTCTGGGATTCCCATGCTTCTCAGAATCAGCCACAGTTTGTTATGATCTATATAGTCAAACGCCTTTGCATAATCAATGAAACGCAGATCGACATTCCTCTGGTATTCCCTGCTTTCAGCTAAGATCCATCTAACATTAGCTACAATATCCCTAGTACCACGACCCCTTCTAAATCCAGCCTGGACTTCTGGAAGTTCTCTGTTGATGTGCTGTTCCAGTTGTTTTTGGATAATCTTCAGCAGAATCTTGCTTGCGTGTGAAATCAATGAGATTGTTCTATAGTTTCCACACTCTGTCACCCTTCTTTGGAATGGGAACAAATAAAGATCTCTTCCAGTCAGTTGGCCAAGTGGTTGCTCTCCAAATTTCTTGGCACAACTTGGTGAACACATCCAGGGCAGCATCTGTTAGCTGAAATATGTCAGTTGGCATACCATTTATTCCTGGGGCCTTGTTCTTTGCAATTTCCTTCAAAGCAGCTTGAGCTTCTTCTTCATCACCATAGGCTCTTGCTCATATGTTATTTCGTTAAATTTGACTACAGCCTTCAGTATGGATTGAGGCTCAATGTCAGAAGACAAAGATTCTCACCACTGGACCAATTGGCAGCATTAGGATGGATGGCTATGAGATTGAGATTGTTAACAATTTTAGTTTGCTTGGCTTCCATGGTCAACACTCTTGGCACCAGCAGCCAGGAAATAAAAAAATGTATTGCAATGGGAAAGTCTGCTGTTAGGGACCTCTCCAGCCTACTGAAGACCAATGGTGTCGTTATGGAGACTAAGGTGCATCTGATACAGGCTATGGCCTTTGCAATCAATTGTTATGCATCAGAGAGTTGGACCATGACTAGGGGGGATAGAAGGAGAATTGATGCCTTCGAGCTGTGGTGCTGGAGAAGAGTATTGAATGTTCCAGGGACTACCAAGAAAACAAACAGATTGATCCTGGAGAGGGTTAAACCAGGCTGCCCCTTGGAAGCAAGAATTCTGGGGCTTCATCTGACGTACTTTGGATATGCTGTAAGGAGAGACAGGTCCTTGGAGAGGGACATCATGCTTGGGAGGGTGGAGGGACAGCGCAGAAGGGGAAGACCCTCTATGAGATGGATTGATTAAGTGACTGGGGTGATCAGGATGGGTGTGTCAGAGGCAGTATGATTGGCACAGGATAGAGCAGGGTTTAGGGCTGTTGTACCTAGGGTCGCTATGAGTTGCAAGCGACTCGACAGCACATAACAACAACAAAGACAGATTCCTGGTAGTGGAGTAGGTGGGCCATATGAGATTTTTATATTCAGCTTTTTGAGGAAATGCCAAACTACTTTCCAAATTTGTACCATTTTACAATCCCAGCAACAGTGCATAAGAGTTCAAATCTCTTGCATCCTCTCCAACATTTATTGCTTGTTGTCCTATTAAACTTTGTTATTGCTACTGAGATGAGATGTTATCTAATTGTTGTTTTGATGTGGATCTCTCCAGCTGTCAGATTTTTAAAAATTTTACACTGATTTTCCTACAAAATATGTATACATTGCCTCTCATACTAGATTTCCCCCCACCTTCCTGACTTAACCCCCTCTGCCCATCAAACCTGTGAACCCATGATTACCCACCCACCCATACAAACCCTATTGTTCCTCCCTCCCTTAGATCCTCATATACTTTTTAGTATTTATCTATTTCTATACTAATGGTCTTATACAGTATTTGTCCTTATGAGACTGAGTTAGTTCACCAACCATTATACTCTCCAGTCCAAGCCAAGTTAGGCAGTGATTTAAAACTTCCTCCCCTTTGCTGATTCTCCACATTTCCAGGAATGATGTCTCTTTCCAAGGAATAAGCCAGTCCTAACAAGCCCAAAGTAAATGAGATGAAGCTTTA
>NW_006400374.1:74417-78756 GCF_000299155.1 Elephantulus edwardii | reverse complement strand
TTTTGCTACCAGTGGACACTGATGAAGTCTTGAAAGATTCCTTGGCAAAATGATAAAAAATATCTCCCTACAGCTCCACCTGTAATCACATCACATGAGACTGTGAATTAGATTTTCAAACTATGTTTCATACCAATTAAAAAAAAACCCAACAAACTAATATACAACTTGAACAAAACAGTGACGTGAATATGTTTTCTCCGCTACTTTTGTCTTTCCTGAGTGAGTGTACCTAGGAGAAAAAAGCTACTACCTTCTCTGAGGCTCGAACTTAGGACCTTCAGATTATGAGACTGACGCGCTGCCTACTGTGCTAAGAAGGCACGTTACGTAAGTTTTTATATTCAAATAATTCCAAGCTCCACAGACGAAAGAAAAGGAGAAAGAAAAAAAAAAGGAATATAATGAGTCCCAAGAAACAGATTCAGGGAAACATAAGTTAATGGGCAAGCCGTTTCTGATTTGAGCGTCAGCTATAGCTCCAATTCAACCGCATACATCCACCACCACCACCGTCCTTCTAGAAAAGGGGCGAGGTAATAACTACAATAGATTTAGACACAATAGAAATCGCAAAGGACTTGATCAGGCCTAGTATCCTTCTACTTGACAGCACCTAACCTAACGTCAATTAAACCACCACGCCTCAACAAGAATCAGTGCTATATCATATATGTTTGCTGTTTTTTTAGTTTAGCACAGTAACTTTGGCCAAAACTATTCCAAGATTTCACCTTTAAGTGAATATACAACAAAGTGACGTGTTCCCCCTCCATTTTAAACACTGCTCATTGTCAGAGGACATCCAGAAAATTATTCATCATCTCTTTGGTATTCTTCACCAGGAAAAAGGAGAGTATAGTCAAAGTACCTGTTTTTGGAGGATTTTAAAGGATTGATGATAGTAAGTGTGAGGATAGTTTATGACACATAATAAATTACCGATACATTTCAGCTGTTATGATCAAACAACTAAGGTACTTTAGGGAAAGTACAAGGCGCGAAATGTGTTTGTGTCATTACTAACCTAATTGCTACCACATATTTTCTAAAGGTATCGTGCCTGAGCCGACTAAGGCGCTGGATTAAGGCTCCAGTCTCTTCGGGGGCGTGGGTTCAAATCCCACCCCTGCCAGTCTTATTGTTAACTCTTTGCTGGGACTCCCTGGCTAAGGCTAAGGCTTCTCTGATTTGCATTTGTGATGGACTTCTAATCTTCCAGGTTTGTGCAATAACCATTTGTACCATCCATATACAAATAAGCCAACAGGGACCAACAGGAGTTGTTATTCTGCATCTTACATTTTTAACACCTACATAGTTAATAGTACATATTGTGGAAATATTTTCTACTAATATAATTAATCAATATTGCATATTTCAAGAGATTTAGTGGCATAGTACATTTCACCTTGAACTGCTAACTGCTCACAAGAAGGTCGGTGGTTCAGTGGTTTGAAGCCAACAACCTCTCTGTAGATCAATTGACAGCCTCCCGTGGTAACAATCTATATAGCCTCATAATCCAGTAGCCCACCTCGTTCAGGGTTAACTGAGAGGATTTTTGGTTTTTATCACAAATTAGGTGAATTACAAATATTTTTGTCCTTACTAATTTCGTTTATTCTCCTCCCCTTGCTTGTCAGTGTCTTTGTTGTTTGTTTCTTTTTGGGTTTTTAACAGATCTTTTTAAGACATAAAAAACTGGACATAAAACCTTAAGACCAGGCCATGGTTTTCTTAATTACTGGCTATGCATCAGAGAGCTAGACAATGACTAAGGATGATAGAAGAAGAACCAATGCCCTTGAGTTGTGGTGCTGTAGAAAAGTATTGAATATACCATGGATTGCTAAGAGAACAAACAGATCTGTCCCAGAAAGGGTGAAACCAGGCTGCTCCCTAGAGGCAAGGATTTTGAAGCTCTGTCTGATATACTTTAGGCATGTTGCAAGGAGGGACCAGTCCTTGGAGAGGGATGTCATGTTTGGGAGGGTGAAGGGACAGCGCAAGAGAGGAAGACCCTGAATGACAGAGATTGACTCAATAACAGGGATAATGGAAATAGGTCAGAGACAATAAGTTTCGATCAAGACAGAGCAGGGTTCAGAGCTGTTGTACAAAGAGTTACTATGAGTCAGAGTCGACTCAATAGCACATAACAACAACAACAAGGAGAGGTTAAACAAGTTTTTTCTGAAATGAGGGAAACCATCGACCTGATATTTGATTTGACTTTATTCTAACTTGTTTTGTGTTCTGATGTTTTAGTGGGTAAGGAGCTGGGCTGCCAATCCCAAAGCAGGTGGTTTGAGTGCTCCAGTTTTAGGAAATTTGCAGGTGATGTTCCCTCTCCCTTGATATTCATTGTGTTGGAGAAAAAACCAACCAACACATAAACAAACTCAAGCACATTGCTGTTGAGTCAGGGTGGACTCTTAGCTAACCCTCTCCAACCAGTTTATAAGGCTGTAAAACTTATGGCTGCTTTAGGAAAAAAAGAAAACAAAAACAAAAAAAGAAAAAAATTTAAAGATTTCTTGGCTGGCTGTTTGCAACTGTTCCTCCTAGTTTGTGTTTCCCAGCCCGAGGGCTCAGTCTGTGGTGCTATATCTGCTAGTCAAACAATATCATTAATATCACACACTAACAAAATCCTGCTGAAGATTATCCAGAAACGGCTGGAATAGTACATTGTCAGAGAACCAGCAGAAATACAAACTGGGGTTAGAAGAGGTCGTGGCACTAGAGACATTATTGCCAATGTGAGATGGATCTTGGCAGAGAGTAGAGAGTACCAGAAGAATGTTTATGTGTGTTTAATTGACTATGCAAAAGCATTTTACTGTGTGGAGGAAAATGGGAATCCCAGAACACTTGATTGTGTTTATAAGAAACCTATACTTGGACCATGAAGCAGTCCTCAGAAAAGAGCAAGGAAACACTGCATGGCTCAAAATCAGGAAAGGAGTGTATCACGGATGCATCCTATCTCCACACCTTTTCAATCAGTATGAAGAACAGATCATTTGGAAAGTAGGGCTTTATGAGAAGGAATGTGACATCAAGATTGCAGAAAGTCTCATCAAAACGTACAACAACATATGATATGCAGATGACACAACCTTGCTTCTGTCTTATTTAAAATTCTTGTTGATCTTGTTAAGTGCTCTCAGTTGAATATGACTATGGTAACCCTATGAACAGCAGTCCTGAATCCTGTCCTATCCTGTGCCATCCTCATCATCTCTGATACACTCGAGCTGATTGTTGTAGTCACCTTGTTGATCCATCTAGCTGGGGGCCTTCATCTCTTTTGCCAACTCTCCGCCTTTTAAGCATGATATTCCTTTCTAAGGAATGGCCACGCCTAGCAATGCCCAAAATACGTGAGCTGAAACTTCATCATTCTCACCTCCAAGGAGGGCTGCACTTTCCCCAAGAAACTGGGTTTCTTTCTTTTCTTTTTTTGCAATCCATGAGATATTCAAGGGCTCTTCTCCAACACCACAATTCAAAAATATCAATTCTTCTTTTGTCATTCCTATTCATTGTCCAGTACTCAGAGGCATAGCAAGTGATTTTAAAGACCATGGCCTGAATCAGGAACACTTTAGTCTAGTCTTCAAAGTGACGTCATTGCTCCTCCGTATTTCAGAGAAATCACTAGCAGCAGACTTGCTCAAAACATTGTGTCCTGATCTGACTGCTGGGTCTGGATCGTAGATCCAAGTAATATGAAATGGACTACTTCAAGCCTTTGTCCATCTATCAGATGTTGCCTATTGGCCCAGTGGTGAGGATTTTTGTTGTCTTGATGTTGAAATGTAATCTATATTGAAGGCTGTAGTCCTTAATCTTCTACAGCAAGGATTTTAAGTCCTTACTTTTAGCAAGCAAGATTGTATCATCTACATAATGCAGGTTGTTGGTGAGTCTTCCTTTGACGTTAATGTCACATTACTCTTCATAGAGTCAAGCTTCATTAATTATTTGCTCAGTATGCATATTTCATAGCTATGCAGAAAGGATACATCCATGGAAACAGTTTCTTGGTCTGGATATAGATTTTTTTTATGCATACAGTAAAGTCATCTGGGATTCCCATTCTATTCACTGTTAGCCAAATGCATTTGCATAGTCCATGAAACACAAATAGACATTCTTCTGTTATTCCCTGCTTTCAGTCAGAATCTATCTTATATCAGCAATGATATCCCTGGTGCTGAGCCTCTTCAGAACCCCACTTGAACTTCTTTTCTTTTTGAAAATTTTTTATTATCATACTAATTTACAAAATATAAATAAATTGTTTTCCAGAACAGATTTTTCCAATTTC
>NW_006400374.1:70912-72352 GCF_000299155.1 Elephantulus edwardii | reverse complement strand
GGATGTCAGCTATGGTCTCTTCGGGGTATATTCCCAGTAGTGGAATTGCTGGGTCAAATGGTATCTCTATTTGCAACTTTTTGAGATAGCGCCATACTGCTTTCCACACGGGTTGCACCATTTTACGAACCCCTTCCTTTATTATCATTGGGTTTTGTTTGTATGGTATCTTCTGAATTTTTTTAGCGTTGACTGATTGTTTTTGGTACAGTGACTCTGTGTCATTCCTTCCATCGTCTTTGGATGCTTCCTGAATCATTTAAGATCTTGTCCGTAGCATCTCTCCATATTATAACTGGAGGCTTGAATTTGTTTTTCAAATTTAAATTTTCAAATTTCAGCTTGAGAATTCTAGACAGTTCTTCCCATTTTATTCTCTGACTCTAGCTCTTTGCACACTTTATTATAATATTTTGCTGCTCTCTTCTTGAGCTGCCCTTTGAAATCTGTTGCTCAGCTCTTTTGCTTTGGCATCTCTTCCCTTTGTTTTGGCTTCATGATGCTCTAATGCAATTTTCATAGTCCCTCTTGACATCCATTTTTGCTTTTCTTTGTCTTCTCTCCTTGTATTGGCCTTTTGCTCTCTATATGGATGATATGTATTATTGATGTCATCCCACAGCTCCTTGGTCTTTGATCGTTGGTGTTCAGTGCCTCAACCTGTGCTTAAGATGATTTTTAAATTTAAGTGGACTCAGGATCATATTTCGGTTCATGTGGACTTGTTTTCATTTTCTTCAGCTTCAATTTGAACCTGCACATGAGTAATGGATGATCAGTTCCAGGGTTAGAGCCTGGCCTGGTTTTGACTGCTGATACAGAGGTTCTCTATCAATTCTTTCTGCAGATACAGTTTATCTGATTTCAGTGCACTACATCAGGTGAGGGCCGTGTTAAAGTTACCTTTTGTGTTTGGTTGGTTTTTTTTTTAAAAGAATAAGTGAGGATAAATAATTGAATTTACAAAATTCAATCATTTGATCTCCAGTCTCATTTCTATGAACAACATTATACTCTCTGACCACAATCACACATCACGTTCATTGTAATGCCAGATAGGAAATATTGCTTATTGCAACACTGTTTTCATGGGGAAAATATAAATTGTAGTATATCCATACGATGGAATTGTGTGCGGCCAAGCAAAGAAAGAAGGAGCTTTTTCTGTATGGGTGTAGAAGGCAGTACAACATACTCTAAATGGAAACACCAGGATGCAGCGGAATGCGTTTGGAATTAATTGTATAAAAACCATGTTGTTGTTGTTGTTGTTATGTGCCGTCGAGTCACTTGCGACTCATAGCAATCCTATGTACAACAGCCCTAAACTCTGCTCTGTCTTGTGCCAATCGCACTGCCTTTGACACTCCCATCCTGATAACCCCAGTCACCGAATCAATCCACCTCATAGAGGGCCTTCCCCTCCTGCGCTGTCCCTCC
>NW_006400374.1:60137-69702 GCF_000299155.1 Elephantulus edwardii | reverse complement strand
TTATTTTTGCCATTTCCTTCAAAGCAGCCTGAACTTCTTTCATCACCATAGGCTCTTGTTCATATGTTGTTTCATGAAATTCTTCTGTGTCTCCCAATTCCTTCTGATACAGTGATTCAGTATATTCTTTTCATCTTCTTTTAATACTTCTTGGATCATTTAATATTCTGCCTAAAGCATCCTTGATTATAGCAACCCGAGGTTTGAATTTGTTCTTCAGTTCCTTGAGCTTAAGAAATGCTGAGCGAGTTCTGCCCTTTTAATTTTCTTACTCCAACTCCTTGCACATTTCATTGTAATATTTTACTTTGTCATTGCGTGTTGCCTTTTGAAATCTTCTATTCAACTCTTTAGTATCTTCAATTCTTCCTTGTGCTTTGGCTTCTCTACGCTCCAGTGCAATTTTCAGTCTCTTCTGACATCCATTTTGGTCTTCTCTTCCACTTCTGTCTTTCTAATGACTCGTTTGCACTCTTCCTGGATATCCTACTCTTGATATCCTCCCACAACTCGTCAGGTCTTCGCTGATTAGTGTTCAAGGCCTCAAACCTGTTCCTGAGATGGTTCTGAAATTCAGGTGGGATAGACTCAAAGTCATGTTTTGGTGGCCTTGGATTTGGTTTAATTTTCTTCAACTTCAGCTTGAACTTGCATATGAATAGTTGGTGATCTGTTCCACAATCAGCTCCTGGCCTAGTTTTCACAGCTGATACTGAGCTTCTCCAGCGGTTCTTTACACAGATGTAATCAATCTGATTCCTATGCATACCATCAGGTGAAATCCAAGTATATAACCTGCGTTTATGTCTCTTAAAAAACGTATTTGCTATGAATAAAGTTATAAAAACCATAGGGAATAGTAATTGTTAGAGTGTTCACAAGAAACTGCCCATGGAGAGAAGGAAGCGAGGGACGGGAAAGGTTTGGGGAGAGTCAAAAATAAAACTTTTACCCTTTTAGGTGGGGGCAGAGAGTTTGGGTTTTGGCCCAAGAAGATTGAGATCTAGGTTTTGCCTCCTCTGCTCTCTCTGAGATGCCTAGATAGTGGAGAGAAAATAAAATCCATTAAACCCTAGGAAAGAAAATTAAAATTTAGGAAAATCAGTACAAATGAACCAGGACGTACAAAGGAACCAGGAGGGTACTTGTGGCGGTGAAGTCTGTAGTCAGGGCTGCGGCTGGGGCTCGGGGTGACCAGCGGGATGTTCTTCTTTGTGTTCAAACAGAAAACAGAGAGGCTCGAGACCCACCACCTGGAAATGAACTCAGGCTCGTGCGCGCGCGTACGTGCGCGCGCGCTTGTTTTGCGTGAATGTGCGGGCGCATGGGAAGCGGTTTCATTTTTGCACCCACATCTCCCTCTTCTGGAGGGCAGTGTAGATGCTCTTCATCCCTAAACCTCGGAGCCTGATCCGTTTGGGTCTGAAGCGGGTCTTGGTGGTTGGTCTCTGACCTCTGAGGATGCGTCCTGGCTGCTGTCACCTCCTCACTAACGTGATTTCGGCGAGTACTGGGTCCCCCACTCCTGCCCCGCTTCCCTGTCGGCCCCTCAGTCACTTCAGTAACCTCCTGTCCTCAGTCTTGCCCCGTCTCCAAGGTCCCTGTGTCGTCGCACTGGGGATGCAACCAGGAGCGAGGCCGGGGGGTCACTGCAGGGGACAAGGGCCGAGTTAGAGGGGAGACTTTCTCTCTTTGCCATTGGGAAACCTATTGAACTCGAAAGAAGGCCTTGTGCTGGCACAGGGCACAGAGGTGGTTTGCGGGAATCACAAGTTGATTCACCTCAGGAGACCACGGTGTAGCCAGTCGGCTCTACTTAGCTTTCCTCTTGCCCTAGGCGCCTCTGCTCCATCGTTTTTCTGATTGGAGTCGACCAGGGCATATGTGGGATTTAAAGGGAGTGACGATTTTTTAAGGGGGATTCTGTAACTAAATTGACCCCTTAGCCTTCTCTCCTGTTATTTCCCCGCAAAAAAAAAAAAAAAAAAAAGCCAGCTTTCTTCGAGTGCAAATGATGGTGGCGTTTCTTTCTTTTTTAAATAATTTTAATGAACATTTGCAGAGATTTTGGATTTCCATGCATTCATTGCGTTTCTTTCTTAGAGAAGCTCATTGAAGGACAATTGAACAAAAAATCCAAGTTACGAAATATAACGAACCGTAATAGCAAAGTTGGTTGTAGAAACCTTTTATTCTATTTTAGTAATTAGACAACTTCAACGTTGAAGATTTTTTTTAATAATAATTTGAAAAATTCATCAAGTTAGGATAGGCCCTGCGTAAAAAAAAGCTCATGTGTGGGTTCTATGGCTTAGTTGGTTAAAGCGCCTGTCTTGTAAACAGGAGATCCTGGGTTTGAGTCCCAGTAGAGCCTTTTTTTTTTAAAAAAAAAAGGAAAAAAGCAGAGGTTTCCTCTCTACCACAGAATTGATTTCCAGCCAGAAACTAAAAGCACAGAGCAGAATTGACTACGCCTGTATTTTCTAACACACTACCTTTACTATAAAGTCTGATTACGTTAATTATAACTGATGTGGCTGAAGAAATCTCACTTCGAAAGGAAAAGCGACACATCCCAAATACGTTTTCATGCAGATTCTGGCATGGAATCACGTCAATTTTTATCTTATACAAATATTTATTAGTTTTCTAGCACGACTCCAAAGACACGCGATTGAATCAAAAAGATGTTCTGTGGGAGAAGGTTGGGCAATCTCCCCCTGTGAGATTGATTACCTCTGAAAACCTGCTGGAGGGTCAGCTATTAATAGGATCCTACTGCATAGTACAACAACAACACGAAATACAACCAGATTCAAAACATACAAGGATTCAACTAGCAAAACATTTGTGCTTATCCTCCCATTTGACAAATCCTTTGGTAGCAATCAATTCTAAACACACACTATTATGAACAACACAAGAAACACTGCCTGCTGCTGTAACTATCACGATTATTGCCATATTGAGCCTTTGTTACAACCACTGGGTCAGTCCCATTGAGGGTATTCTTCTCTCTTACTGACTTTTCCCCTTTCTTTATCAAGTTTGATGTCCTTGCTCCTGAGCCTGGTCTCTTTGGATAACATGCCCAAAGTACATGAGACGGTCTCACCATCCTCAGTTCTAAGAAGCATTCTGACTGTACTTACTCCAAGACAGATCTGTTCATTCTCCTGGCAGTCCAATTGTATAGTCAGTATTCTTTTCCAACACTGTAACTCAAAGGCTTCTTCTGTCTTCTTTGTCCATGACCCAGCTTCCACATGTTTTTGTTGTGTGCCATCAAGTTGGAACAGACTCATAGATGATCCTACAACTGGTCTTCAGGGACAGTAAATAGCATGAGAGGAGATTGTCCATCATTCTGCAAAGCCTCTAGATTAGAATCAGTGATTTTAGTACCGCAGTACAGACAGCTTCTTGTCACTTGAAAACATGGCATGAGATAGGCACATCTTAGTTCCCAAAGGGACATTTTTGCTTTTTAACCATTACAAGATATCTTTTCAAGCAGATTTTCCCATTGCAATATGTTGTTGTTGTTGTTGTTGTTGCTGTTATGTGCAATGGAGTCGCTTGCAACTCATAGCGACCCTATGTACAAGAGCCCTAAACGCCATTCTATGCTGTGCCAACCTCACCACCTCAAACACACTCCCGCCACTCCACTCACAGAATCGATTTATCTCATCGAGGGTCTTCCTCTTCTGCGCCGTCCCTCCACTCTCCCAAACATGATGTCCCTCTCCAAGGACATGTCCATGATGTCCTTCCTTGCAACATGCCCAAAATATGTCAGACGAAGCTTCAGAATCCTTGACTCCAGGGAGCATTCTGGCTTCACCCTCTCCAGGACAAACCTGTTTGTTCTCCTAGCAGTCCATGGTAGATTCAACTCTCTTCTCCAGCGCCACAGCTCAAATGATAGAATTGCAATATATAATTTGATTTATTAATTGCTGTTCCTATAAGCATTGCAGATTTAAGTAAAGTAAATCTTTGGCACTGTTTATCTTTTATTCTAAATTCCTTGGCATGAGCAAGAATCTCAACTGGCTTTCTACTCATCAAGTCTTCTTTTTCAACAATTCTTTCAAGTTCAGATTGTATTTCTTCCTTTAATACCATCAGTTCTTGATCATCACTTCCTGAAGTGACTGAACATCAACTAATTATTTTTGCTAACAGTGATTCTATGCATTCCTTCCATTTTCGTTTGATGCTGCCTCCCTTGTTCAATATCTTGCCCAAAGAATTCCTCAACATTACATCTTGAGGCTTGATTATTTTCCTCTTTCATCTTTCAGCTTGAAAAATGCTGAGGTTATTCTTTAATTTTGGTTTTCCAACTCCAAGTCTTTGCACAATTCATTATAATATAATTCATTATAATTATAATCTGTGTAACAGAGGTTGTTGATGAGTCTTCCTCTAATCCTGATGCCACATTCCTTCTCATAGAGCCCAGCTTCCCAGATGCTCTGTTCCACGTACAGATTGAGTGGTATGCATCCCTGGCATACACCTTTCCTGATTTTTAGTCATGCAGTGTTTCCTTGCTCTGTTCTGATGACTGCCTTCTGGTTTCACATAAGCATAATCAAGGGTTCTGGGATTCCCATTCTTCTCAGAGTTAGCCATAGTTTAGAAAAGGTGTGTGTCAAGGTTGTATCCTTCCTCCATATATATTAAATCTGCATGCTGAGCAAATTATTTGAGAAGGTATAATCTATAAAGAAGTATGTTGCATCAAGATTGAAGGAAGACTCATCAGTAGCCTTTGTTATGCAGCTGACACAATCTTGCTTGCTAAAAGTGAGGAGGACTTGACAAGATTGCTGCAAAAGATCAAAGAATGCAACCATCAATATGGATTGCATCTTAAAGTCAGTAAATCTAAATTCTTACCACTGGACCTATAGGCAACATCATGATAGACAAAAGATTGAAGTTGTCAACAACTTCATCCTACTTGGATCCACAATCAATACACTTAGTACCAGCAGTCAGGAGATGAGGTAACATATTGCACTGGCAAAATGTCTGAAATAAGGGACCTCTCCAAATTATAGGGAAGCAATAATGTTAGTTTGAGAACTGAGGTACCCCATACTCAGGACAAGGTCTTTGCAATCACTTGCTATTCTGTGAGAGTTGAACAGTGAATGAGGATGGCAGAAGGGTGTTGGGGAATACTACTGAATATACCATGGACTGCCAAAAGAAAAAACAAATATATCTTTAAAAAGTACAGCCAGAGTGCTTATTGGAGGCAAAGATGATAAAACTTTGCCTCACATACTTGTGCTGGAAAATTGATGTAGCTAGAACAGGTATTCTTTGGAGAGGGACATCATGCTTGAGAAGGTGGAAGGCTGGCAAAAGAGAGGAAGACTTTCAACCAGGTGGAATGACACAGTGAGTTGCAGTAATGGTCTTAAGTGTGTCAGAGATTGTGAGGATGGTACAGGACTGGACCGGTTTCATATCTGTGGGTAATAGGCCACCATGAGTCATACTTGATTGCATATAAAAACAACTGTCTTCAGACCAGGGAACTCTGGTGGCATAGTCTGTAGCTAATTAAGCTGTTAAAGCAAAGGCTGCGCCTCTCTGATGGTTCAAATCAACTAAAGGCTTCATGGGAGAAAAATGGGCTTTCTCCCATGCTGTGATTTACAGCATCAAGAAAATCTCAACCAGGGATCAACTAAGTTTCAGGACGGACTTAATGGCAGTAAATGAATCCTACAACCTGGTTTTTCCAAGGCTTGTGTAGAAAAGAAATAAAACCAACAAAATCCCCAAACACACAACCATCATGTCTGATTCACACTTAAAGGAAAGAGTAGACCCTTCATAGACTGTCAAACCTTTCTATCATGAGCAGCTCGTGGATTTGAACTGCCAGCTTTTCTTTAGCAGCAAAGAACTTTTAATCACTGTGCCTCTAGGGTGTCTTTTGGGTAACAAATCCATCTTCATTTTCCTCATGAGTGAGAGGTTTTCTTGGGCTCAGGGTCAGTAAATCTGAAGTGGGCTCCAACATCAAACACAGGTTACATTCCATATATCAAGTGCATGTATTTCTGTCACTACCTGGTCAATTTAAAAGAATATATTTCTAAGGGGGGAATAATATTTTCAGGCCATTATCTATGTAACCACAGAAAAGATAAACAATAGACTTTTCAAGGCATATTGAATCTCAGTATTTATTTTCTTTCACATTTTTAATACATGTTTAGGTGTTGACATAACAAATACTCTTTTTAAGGTCATCTGCCTAGTTAATATTTTTGTCTTTTTTTTTAACAATTTCAGCTCCACCATCAACACTCTTGGCATCAGTAGTCAGGAAATCGAAAGACGAATTGCACTGGGAACATCTGCTGTCAGGGACCTGTCCAAAGTGCTAAAGAGCAATGATGTCAGTCTAGATACTAAGGTATGCCTGCTTCAGGCCATAGTCTTTACAATTACTTTCTATGCATTAGAAAGCTGGATGATGACTAAGGATAACAGAAGAAGAATTGATGGTTTTGAATTGCAGTGCGGGAGAAGAAGGCTATTGAACATACCATCAACTGTCAAGAGAAGAGCTCTGTCCTGAAGATGGTGAAACCAGGTTGTTCCATGGAGGCAAGGACTTTGATACTTTGTCTTGTATACTTAGGACATGTTGTTAGGAGGGACCAATCCTTGGAGAAGGACATCATGCTTAGAAGGGTGGAGGGACAGTGCAGAAATAGACCCCAGATGAAACGGATTGACACAGTAACTGGGGAAATGGGATTGGATGTCAGTCAGTGAGACTGGCTCAGGATAGGGCAGGGTTCAGAGCTATAGTACAGAGGGTTGTTATGAGTTGCAGGTGACTCAATGGCATATTACAACAACAGTTCCTTTCCAGCTGGAACATGGTGGCAACCATTTCAAATGTAAGACTTTTAAATAAAAGATTAGGCTTAGATGGGATCTATGTATGGCACCTACTTTTATCTAGCTACATTTTTAGTAATTCATTTATTCTGAGGCTTAATCTAATATCATATATTCAGTCAAAACCAGAACCCAACCGTACTACTGCAATAATTTGTAAAACATTTTTTATATATTCTCTTAATTTCCTTCAATGTTCATGACATGTCAAATTGAGGATAACCAGTGTACAAGAACCAACTGAAAAGATAATATTTTTATTTACTTCTTAATGCCAAGAATATTTTTATTTATATCTGGTTTAAAATAAATAAGTCATAATTTATGAAGTACATGTATAGAAACCTATAAAGTAGTATATATAATAAATGTAAATCTTGAAGTTCAATTAATGGGGCTTCTCAGGTTTGTTTGGTTTGTTGTTGTTTTTAAATGGATGTCAGAAGTGACTCTAAAAATTGCACCTTTTTCAAATAGGGCAAAAAGAAAGACAAGACTTGGAAAAACCATTTGACAGTGACAATTCAGACAGGATTCTCATAACGAAAGTTTACAGAATGCTACAAGGCTCCCACAAGAAAAAGACTGATAACCTACTAACAAAATGGGCAAACGACATGAAGAGACACTTGACAGAGGAAGGCATTCAGAAGGCCAACAGATACATGAAGAAATATTAAAAATCACTAGCAGTCAGAGAGATGCAAATAAAAATAACAATAAGATACCATCTCACCCCAGAAGCAGTCACAATCTTTAACAGGACAGCAAGCAGTAAGTGCTAAAGAGGATGTAGAGAGATTGGAACTCTCATGCCCTGCAGTGAGAACCTAAAATGGTGCAACCACTCTAAAAGACAGTTTTGTGTTTTCTCAAAAGCTGAACATAAAACTCCTATGTTCCTGTTGCTGAATGAACTACCACTCATAGTGAACACATGAACAATAGCTCTGAACTCTGTCTTATTTCAAGCCAATCTCACTGTCTCTGACACACCTGCCCCCATTGCCACAATCACTGTGCCAAACCATTTAATCCTGGCTTTTCCTCTCCTGTACTGATCCTCTACCCTTCCAAGCATGAGACTCTTCTCCAAGAACTAGTCCCTCTTGGCAACATGCCCAAAGTATGTGAGACAGAGTTTCAAAGTCCTTTCCTCCAAGGAGAAACCTGGTTTCTACCCTTCCAGGACAAACCTGTTTGTTCTGTTGGCAGTTCATGGAATGTTCAGTAGTCTTCTCCAGCACCACAATTCAATGTCATCGATTCTTCTTCTGTCATGCCTTAGTCATTGTCCAGCTCTATGATGCATAACAACCGCAAAGACCATGACCTAGATGAAGTATACCTTGGTCTCTAGATTGATATTCTTTCTCCTTACCACTCTGGAGAGGTTCCAGACACTAGACTTTTGCAATGTAATTTGTCTTTTGATTTCCTGACTGGTGGTACCAAGAGTGTTGACTGTGGATCTAAGCAAGGTGAAATTACTAACAACTTGCATTTCTTATCCATCTGTCATGATGCTGCTAATTGGCCTGGTGGTGAAAAATCTTTGTTTTCTTGATGGTGAGATGCAATCCATATTGAAGATTATAGTCCTTTGACCTTCTGCAGAAAATGCTTCAAATATTCCTCAAATTCAGCAAGCAAGGGAGTGTCATCTGTGTAACAAAGGTTGATGGTGAGTCTCCAATCCTGATGCCACCTTCCAGTCTCCAAAAAACCTGTTCTGCATATAAATTGAAAAGGTATGGAAAAAGGACACATCCCTGATGCACTGATTTTTTTATTTTGAACCATGCAGTGTTCATGCTGACCCTCCAACTGATTTTCAGAGGGAGTACATTACATAAGAGGAGAATGTCAACTTTCTCCAATGGTGCCCCTGGTAGATTAAAACTTCATGCCTTTGGATTAGTATTGCAACTCCTTACCACTAAACCACCAGAGGTCCCTACTATTGCACTATGCATTTTTTTAAAAAGACCACTTCCATCAAATTGGCTCTGACTTAGTAACTCTACAGTACAGAGTAAGGCTGTACTATAGGGTTTCTGTTGTAATATGACTTTATGAAAGTAGACTGCATCATATTTTTTCTTCTAGAATAGCTGGTACATTTGAACTTCTGAATTTTTGGCTAATAGCCCAATGGCTAATTCACAGTGCCATGAGGGATCCTATATTAAGTCTGAGACAATGAAATTAGAAAAAAAAATTTGGAATATAGTGACATAAATATGACACTAATTAAAAGTGGTATGGATAAACTAGAAATCAGAATAGTAATAGTGTCTTATCCAAGCGATAACAAAAACAAATTTATTTTTTTTAAAACATAATGCAGCTTTATTAAAGGGGGGAAAGGGGAACTCCCAGGTGAGTTCCTCATCCTGGAGAGGCAGAATGGGAAGTCACACTGTGAACTTACTAGGGAGGATTTTCTTTATTATTAAATTTTATTAGTTTTAATGAACATTTACAGAGATTTGGGGTGTTCATTCATTCATTGTTACACTGTTTTCTCCACCCTCCTACCCAGTTCGTTCTTCTTCCCCCATGTCAGTTTTAATTGTCCAAGTGCCACAGTGCTTGTCAAAGCCAGTTCTGATTAATC
>NW_006400374.1:40373-55808 GCF_000299155.1 Elephantulus edwardii | reverse complement strand
AAGGGAACACTTTGTAGGTATGAAGAATAATTAAGGGAAAGGCCAAATAATGGAGATGAGAAATGATATATTAAGAGAAGCATGAATTAAGAAAGAAAAAATTATGGAAATAAAGTGGTGATTCTTTTAGGAAATATCTTGTATGAAATCTACACAATAAATATTTACACTATTATCTTAAAGCCTATTAAGAATTCTTTAACTTTTTTTCACTTGTAAGACGTTAACAAAAGTTAACTAATAAAGAACTATTTGATATGAAAAACACAGAAATTCTATGTCTACAGACAGGATAAAAATAGAAGAAAATGAAAAAAAATAGGAGAAAATGCCTTTTAAAAATTAAAAAGACTTTTAGTGTATTGTCTAGAGTGAGGACAGACTTGAGCAAGGATGAACCAGAGAGAGAATGGATCAGAGTGAGGAGAGACCAGAGGGAGGGCAGCTGAAAACCAGCCTGAAAGCTGGAATTTGAGCCTTAAACTGAAACTTCCCTAACCTACCCTCTTTTTGGAACAGTCACTTCAAATCAAGAATCTATAATTGCCACAGGCATGAAAAAATCTATCACAGCAATGTCATGAAAGAAGCAGGCTACATCACATCCTACACAAGCCCAAAGCAAGATGTCACCCCCAAAAAGTGACACAGTATCAATGGATTTCCTGAAGCCAGAAAGTCTGATGGAACTTTCTGACACAGAATTCAAAAGAACAATGATTGAATATTTTCTATGGGTGACAAATAAACTTGAAGAATTACAGGACACTACAAGCAAAAACCAGGAGAAATTAAAAAAAAATCCAAAACAATTCAGATAAAACAAATGAGTTGTTAGAGGCTCTGAAAAAATAAGAAACCATAATCTAAAATATGAGGTTCAATGTCTCAGATTTTTTCAACATGATGGAGGGACACATGAACAGAGTTGAAGAGATGGAACACAGAACCAGTGAAATAGAAGATAAAATTGTCACCTTTGATCTTCTAAAGCAAAAAGTAGAATCAAAAAGGAAGGAAAAAGAAGAAAACCAAAGAATAATGTGGGACATCATCAAGAGAAATAACATGTGTATCATCAGAATACCAGGACAGGGAGAATGAAATAAAAGCACCGAAAAAGTTGTGGAACAATTATGAGAAGAAAACTTCCAAGGCATAATGGAGAACGACAGAATATATATTCAAGAAGGTGAGTGAACACCATATAGACTAAACCACAAAATAAAAACACCAAGGCATAGCATAGTCAAATTTGCCAGAAACAAAGATAAGGAGAAAATTCTCAAAGCAGCGAAGGTGAAACGAAGAGTAACCTATAAGGGAGAGCAGATAAGATTAAGTGCTGATTTCTCAGCAGAAACGATGTGAGCAAGAAGACTGTGGAGTAACATACATTGAACACTCAAAGAACACAACTGTCAACCAAGAATATGGTACCCAGCAAAATTGTCCATCAAATATGAAGGAGAGATAAAAATATTTCCAGAAAAACAGAACCTAAGGGAGTTTATAAAAACAAGACCAGAATTGCAGGAAACAATGAGAGACTTTCTTCTTACAGAGGTACCACCGAAAGCAGGATGGGCCAAAGTAACTAGTAACAACATCAAAAAGACAGCAATAAAACCTTGCCTCTAAATAATCATACTGAATGTGAATGGTTTAAATGTACTGTCCACAAGAGACACACCTGAAAAATGAAGATAAAGATTAAAAATAAAAGGGGGAAAGAAATATACCACGCAAATGGCAACCAGGAAAAAAGCAGAAGTAGACATATTAAGCTCTAATAAAATAAATTTCAAAGCAAAAACCATCACAAAGGACAAGGAAGGTCATTACACAATGCTTAAACCGAACAAGAGGTTATAACAATAATAAATATCTATGCACCAAATGGGAGACCTGCAAAATAGAAAAGAAACAGTAACAAAAGTAAAAAAGGAAATAGACAACAATACTATAGTAGTTGGAGACTTTAATACACCACTCTCAAGAAAAGATAGAACTACCAGAAAGAAACTCAACAAAGATGCTGAAGAATTAAACCATACAATAAACGAACTTGTGCTCACAGATATTTATGGGCTGATGCACCAAAAAAAGCTCAGTAAACTTTCTTCTCCTATGTGCAAGGAACATTCTCCAGAATAGATCATGTTTTAGGTCACAAGGCAAGCATCAATAAATTAAAAACATAAAAATAATGAAAAGCATCTTCTCAGACCACAATGCTACAAAATTAGAAATTGATAACAAGAGGATAAAGGAGAAAAAAACTATACATTTGGAATCTGAACAACACCTTGATTGAAAATGAGTGGGTACTAGAATAAATAAAAAATGAAATAAAAAAGTTTCTTGAAACAATGACAATGAAAACACCACTTACCAAAACCTCTGGGAAACAGCCAAAACAGTAATCAGAAGTCAATTTATAGCAATAAGCAAAAGAGGCAGGGAAAAATTACTATTGACACTCTAACACATCTCCAACAAATGGAAAAAGAGCAGCATGAAAACCCGACACTCTCTAAAAAATGCTGAAATTACAAAAATTAGAGCAGAAATAAATGAACTAGAAAACAGAAAAAGAATTGAAACCATCAACAAAACTAGCAGTTGAGTCTTTAAAAAGGTCAATAAAATCGATAAACCACTAGCAAAACTAACAAAGGAAAAGACACAAATAATCTGAATAAATGATGAAACAGGTAACGTCACAACAGAACCAACTAAAATAAAAGGCTAACAATGGAATATTATGAAAAATTATACTCAAACAAATATGAAAACCTAGAGTAAATGGACAAATACTTAGAAAACCTACCTAAACTGACACAAACTGAAATTGAACACCTGAACAGACCCATTACAAAAAAGAATTTGAAAAGAGAATAAAACAACTTCCAGCCAAAAAAAGCCCCACACCAGATAGTTTTACAAATATTATCAAATATTCAGAGAATTGTCACCTCTTCTACACAAACTATTTCAGAAAATAGAAAAATGAAATTCTCACAGACTCATTCTATGAAGCAAACATATCATTGATACCAAAGGCAGGTAAAGACACCACCAAAATAGAAAATAGGCCAATATTTCTGATGAACATAGATACAAAAATCCTGAATAAAATCCTGGCCAACAGAATCCAATGATACATAAAAAAAATAATTCTCCATGACCAAGTGGGATTCATAACAGGTATGCAAGGATAGTTCAAAATAAGAAAAACAATCAATGTAATTCCTCATATAAACAAAACAAAGAACAAGAATCACATGATTCTATCAATTGATGCAGAAAAGGCCTTTGACAAAATCCGACACCCTTCCTTTCCTTTTAAAAACACGCAACAAAATAGGATTAGATGGAAATGTCTTCAAAATAGTAAAAAGTATTTAAGCAAACCCAAAAGCCAACATTGTTCTCAATGGAGAGAGACTAAAGTTCCTTTGAGAATAGGAACTAGGCAAGGATACCCATCATCCCCTCTCTTATTCAATATTGTATTGGAAGTCTTAGTTACAGCAATAAGACAAGAGAATGAAATAATAGGTATCCAAATTAGCAAAGAGGAGGTAAAATTATCTCTCTATACAGATGATATGATAGTATAATTAGAAAACCTTAAAGACTCAGCAAGAAAACTACTGGACATAGTTGACCAATTCAGTAAAGTGGCAGCATACAAGATCAACATACAAAAATCAATTGGATTTCTACAGTGACAAAGAGAATACAGAAAAATAGGAGTTGAGGAAAACACAATAGCTAATCACAGGATTAAACACCTGAGAGTAAATCTAACCAGAAGCACAAACGATCTATTCAAAGAAAATTACAAAACATTACAACAAGACACAAAAAAATATATGGAGAAATGGAAGAATATACCTTGCTCATGGATAGGAAGACTCAATATTATGAAAATGACAGTATTACCAAAGGCAGTTTACACATTCAATGCAATCCCAATACAAATACCAATTCCATTCTTCAATGAAATGGAAAAGGCAATCTCCAATTTCCTTTGGAATGTAAAGAGGCTCCAAATAATCAAAGCACTCCTTAAAAAGAGGAACAAGGTAGGAGGCACCTCATCCCCTGATTTCAAATCCTACTACACTGCCGTGGTGGTCAAGACAGCGTGATACTGGTATGATGACAGACACATAGATCAATGGAATAGAATTGAGAACCTGGAAATCAGCTCATCTACCTATGGTCAGCTGATTTTTTACAAGGAGATGAAATCAGTCAAGTGGGGAAACGACAGCCTTTTTAACAAATAGTGTTGGCAAAATTAGAAAACTATCTGCCGAAAACTCGAGCAAGATCCACACCTCACTCCATACACAAAAACCAGCTCAAAGTGGATCAAGGACCTACGACTAAAACTTCATTAGAGAAAAGCTTGGAAGAACTCTAGAAATCCTAATCCACAACATGAACAGTCTTCCAAACATCATGAAAAACCTACAACCAGCAGAGGATAAAAGAGATAAATGGAACCTTCTTAGAATCAAATCCCTATGCACATCCAAAAACTTCTCCAACTGGGTAAAAAGGGAAGCCACACACTGGAAAAACATATTTGGCAATGACATGTCTTGTAGGCACCCATCCTGAGTAGGTCTTAGCTTTGCCACAGATAACACTTCTGACTTGCAGCCGCCACCCTGTCCATCTCTGGGATTATACCTACCTCGTTAAATCAGTACCTGTAAATCAACACCTTAGGGCATGCCCCTCCCTCTCTATTGTAAACTGATAGCCTAGGGCTGGGTTCTCTGGCCTCCCAGCCTACTCAGCTGCCCATTTATTGCAAAATTCTCTGAATAAACTCTGGGGCTTGATCAGAAAATTTTGTCTTGCCTCCTCTCTCATGTCTCCTGTCCTTCCCCTCAATCCGCACCTTTCCCTCTCTAAAATGCACAAACCCGCAGGTCGGTTTCAATGTCTGATAAGGGACTTATATCTAGAATTTATAGAATACTTGAGTGCCACAGCAAGATAAACACTCCAATTGCAAAATTTGCACAGGATATGAACAGACACTTGACCAAAGAAGACATTGAGATGGCGAATAAACACATGAAGAGTGTTCAAAATCCCTAGCTCTAAGAGAGCTGCCTCCTGGTTCAAGTATATATGGTCCAAGTATCTATGAGTCATAGTCAATAGCATCTGAGTGACAACAGGCTGAGCTGCAATCCTCAAGGCAATGGAGCAGGAGGAGCAATCTCCTCCTGTGCCAGTCGGATCTGATTCAATGGTACACAAGAGAAAAAGAGGAGGGTAGGGGGAACTGTACAACAATGAAACAACATTTTTTTCTGAATAAAAATGTGAACTGGGGAGGAGGGGTGACAGGGAGGAAAATGTGCAACATTGAATGAATGGAAATCCAAGTTCTTTATAAACTTTCATTAAAATCTAAAAAGCTCCCAAACACTCCCCCTCCCACAAAAAAAGACCTCGCAGACTTGCTTTCTCAGGCTTCTAGCACCAATCCATCAGATTTTGAGCAACAGAAAAATTCTCAAACATAGTGCTTATTCCAACTCATACCCTAGATAATCAAGAACTGTTTCATGGTGTTCAAGGGTTGTAAATTCTTGAAGCAGATTATTACATCTTTCTCCTCTTAAGTGGGTTCCATCGTCAGTCTTTTGATTATCAATTGAGCACTGAACTACTGTGCCACCAAGAAATTTTATTGAAGCACTGTTGGGTCACTTAGAGCTCTCCATTACAAGCACAGTCTTACTTGCTAGTTGCCAGTTGATCAGGCAGTAATTGTCCCTGAAAATGGAACAGGGGATGATTGCAGGATTGAGTGGAAAGACATCTGTGCCCTTGGGAAAGTTGTTGTTGTGTTGCTGTTGATTGCCATCAAGTTGAGGTCCTGGGGTCCTGTTTGTTGTGTGTTACTGTTCTTTTCCCCCCTCAAAAGTGGTTGGCCCTTGAGCCTTAGACCAAGGGTGGAGGCCTGTCCCAGGGTGTGGCTTTAAAATTGATAATGAGGCGATGGGTCTGTGGGCTGGCCTTGGAGTCTCCCTCCACGCTAGGAGTTGGCTGGCTAGCTAGCATCTCAATGGCAGTCTTGTCTTTGTGGCAGTCACATATGGGAAGTTTCTGGGGTTCAGTTTGTTGTATTTTACTGTTCTTTTCCCCCCTCTCAAAAGTGGGTGGCCCTTGCACCTTAGACTAAGGGTGAAGGCCTGCCCGAGGTGTGGCTTTAAAATCCTGTAGGGCCTGAGGACTGAATCAATATTCTTTAAAAGACACAGCAACCATTTGTCTGTTTGCTGTACTGAGCAACTTGGAGTTGCTGTGAGGCTGAACACTGTTCTACAGTTGTGTCAAATACCATAATGGTTACCCATTATGTACAATGTTTGGATGAGCTTCCAGATTGATCCATGTTGAGATGCAGGAGTAGCATCTACTTCCTAAACTAGATGCCTCTGGAAATTCTACAAATTCTCTTATAAATGTACAGAAATGATGCTAATTATAGAACAGAGTTTAGGTCTTTTATGCAAAGTTTACTCTGAATTTTATTCGACTCCACAACACTTAACCATTGCTAAATGAGACTAGCGCTGTTCTATCTGGAGGAACATTCTTCCACTTTGTATATCACACTGTCAATGTGCTGTATAAAGTAACCTGGATTTGCTGTGATGCTGAACCTTGTGCCATGGGGATATTAAATACCATAATGGTTTCCCATTGTGGACAGTATTTGGAGAAGCTCCCAGTTGTAAAATAGGTTTGGAAGCAGGAGTGGCATCCACTTCCTAAACTACATGCCTCTGGAAACTCTATGAACTTGGAGAAACAACAATAGCTATGGAAAGGCATTAGGTCTTTTGTTCATAGAGTCGCTATGAGTTGGAAGTTAGTGAGCGTAAAACTGAAAAGCAAGCTGAAGCGTGGCCTTCCTTTTAATCCTTTTAGGCTTCCCTATATGCTGGGTGCTACAGTCTTGTTCAGGACTTGGGTCCTGCCTCCTTTGTTTTCTAGAGTCATCTAGCCAGAGGCCCGTGGGGCCCTGAGGCTTTAAAGAGTCATCATGTGGAAGTACCAAGTCTTCGGGGGAGACAGGTGAGCACAGGTGGCATGCGCTGCAGGTTCCACCAGGAAGCGTCTCTGCTGTGATGCAGCACAGCGGTCCGAGGGCAGTGCTGGACCCAATTACCCAAAAGCTCAGCCTCTCTACCTCGTTGCTGCTGCTTCGTGACAGCCCACAGTGTTTCCCAGGTGTGAGTCTGATGGGTGGAAAGCATCTCCAGGTGGGCAGGGGAGAGTTTCTGTACCCTGGGTTAGGAAGAGCATTTTCCCGGTGCTTACCTGGTGCTGAGTACTGAGCCAAAACTTTTAACCTAATTTGAACTAATTTAATCCTCATAACAACTTGATGAGATAATGTAGGATAATTATCACGAGATTAAGTTTAAAGCATTGAGGCATAGGTTACAGAGCTTTTAAATGTGTTATTTTATGGTTCTAGTGGTAGGAGATAGCACGTAAGTATTTTATGTGCTAGTTATTGATGAATCTATTAACAAATTGTATCTTTGTGCATGTATTTGTTATTTTTGAACCCGTTTTCTTGAGCATTTTTACTTTATCTTCTTGTAGAGCTGAAACTTCAGTCTCTGTTGTGGGTTTAAATTTAGGCTGCCAAGGCCCTTCTGCTGACTCCTTTGAAAACTGACAGATGCTCCAGGAAGAAGTCATCCAAGTATCACAAGGCAGAGCCCTGTGAGAAGGGCTATTTCAGAACCTGGTTCTCAAAGAAAGAGGTCATTTCTTCAGATTGAAGAGTGTAGGAAATAGGAGAGCATTTTTTTGGAGGGGATCAAGAATTGATTATATGAGGAATTGTCACTGTCAAAAGAATTTCAGATGATTAAAGTAAGAGGCACTGTGCAGGGGTGTTGGAGCTTTAGGAGCAGAGGAAGTCTGCTGGTCTTGCAGCACTTTATGATCACTTGTTAGGTGCTGTTGAGTCAATTATGACTCATAGAGATCATGTGAACAAAAAATCTAAACCTTGTTCTATCCTGCACCATCCTCACACTTCCTGACACATAAGAGCCCATTGCAGCAGTCACCATGTCAATTCACCTGGTTGAGGGTCTTACTTTCCTTCAACAACACTCCATCCTTCCAGCATCATGTTCTTCTCCAAAGAATAACCCCTCCTAGCAACATGCCCAAAGTATGTGAGGCTTTACATCATTCTTGCCTCCAAAGAGCACTCTGGCTGCACATTCTCCAAGATATATATCTGTTTGTTCTCTTGGCCATCCATGGGATGTTCGATGTCAATTCTTTTTCTGTCATCCTTATTCATTGTCCAGCTCTCAGAAGCATAGAAAGACCATAGCCTGAATCAGATGTACCTTAGAATTAAACTGACATCATTACTCCTCAATAATTTGGAGAGGTCCCTAACTGCAGATTTTCCCAGAGCAATGTGTCTCCTTATTTTTTGACTGCTAGTACCAAGAATGTTAATTGTGGATCCAAACTGTTGACAGTTTCAATCTTTTCTCCTATCATAATGTTGCCTATTGATCCAGTGTTAAGAATCTTTTTTTTTCTTGACATTGAGATGTAATCCATAACAAAGGCTGCATTCCTTGATCTTCTGCAACAAGTGCTTCAAGTCCTCCTCACTTTCAACAAGCAAGGTTGTATCCTCTATATAAGGCAGGTTATTGATGAGTCTCCCTCCAATCCTGATGCCACATTCATCTTCATAGAGTCCAGCTCCCCAGATAATTTGCTCAGCATACAGAATGAATAGTTATGGAGAGAGAATACAACCCTGATGTACTCCCTTCTCAATTTTAAATCATGCAGTGTTCCTTTTCTCCATTTGTACAATAGCCTCCTCGTCCAGGAAGAGGTTTCACATGAGCACAATTAAGTGCTCTGGGATTCTAATTCCTCTCTAGGTTAGCCACAACTTGTTATGATCCATACAATCAAATATCTATGTTTGGGGAAACATTGTTCTAAGTGGTAAGGCACATGTCTGTCAGTGTGTTGTTCTGTGAAAACTTGGAGTTGATTTGATACTGAAATCTTTGCCAGTGGTGTGTCAAATCCCATAACGGTTACCCATGGTGGACAGGTTTTGGTGGAGCTCCCTGATTATGACAGACTAGGAAGCAGAATGGGCCATCTAAATAAAAGGCCTTTGAAAACCCTATGAACACTGAAGAAAGAGGATAATTATAGTAGTATAGGGTTAGAGCCCAGATTTAAAGTCAGTTGAAATGAGGAAAAATAGTACAAACATCATTTAATAATTGGAACATGGAATGTATGTAGCCTGAATTTTGGAAAACTGGTATTGTTAAAAATGAAATGGAACACATCAATATCAACATACTAGGCATTAGTGAGATGAGATGGACTGGCTTTGACCACTTTGAATCAGATAATCATATGGTATATTATGCAGGGAATGAAAAACAGAAGAATAGTATTGCATTCATAGTTTTAAAAAGCCAATTTCAAGTTCTATCCTGAAATACAATGTTGTGAGTGATAGAATAATATCCATACACATACAAGGAAGACCCATTAACAAAACTGTTATCCAAATATACACGCTTACATCTAAAGCCAAAGAGGAAGAAATTGAACTTTTTTTTACCAAATCTTGCAGTCTGAAATTGACTGAACATGCAATCGAGTGTGTTAATGATAACTGATGACTGTAATGCAAAAGTAGGAACAGTGAAGAAAAAATAGCAATTGGAAAGTATGGGCTTGGTGATAGAAAGGAGGCTGGAAATAGAATGATTGAATATGATCACTTAGATAGTAATTACTTAATAAGCATATAATATTTTCAAAACATAGTTAAAATATGAGGGGGGAAAAAGAGAGAAAGTGCCACATCAAGGAAGATGAACTCCTTGGTTGGAAGATGGAACAGTATATCTGACCATGACCTTGTGGAAATAATGACCCCTTGACCTCTCTGAAATAAATTTGGGGCTCTTCTTGAGATTCCTATCACATACATCAGCCTTTCCTTCCCCATTTCATGTGCATCTTCTAAACCCAGGAAAAAGCATTTATCCATGCACTCAAATAGCAACTATTAATGGGAACCTCACAAATTCTTTGAGGCTATCTTTCTTAAATGTTGTTAGTTGCCATACAGTTATCTCCTGTAGCCATTTTCCAACTGGGACCTGAAGACACAACACTGCTGAGGAAAAAACACAGACAGACAAAGAGAAAAAGTAAGGCACAGGGGACCAAGGCAAAATCCAAGGCCATGAAACGTTTCTTTTTTCAGCACATATAGAAAATACAAGCTATCAGAATAGCCGTTACTATCAGAATAGCCAGACTTCTTGCTCCACAGCAAATAATTATCTTAGGGACCTGAAAGAAATGTGACCTTGGATGTCCAAGAATCAGAGCTTTATAATGATTTTCCCAGAAAATCCTAACAGGCACACAAGAAACTTATTTCTGTTTTCTGCAAACTCTCAAGGACAGTAGCTTCTTGTTAATCTATACTTTCCACAAATTCTTAAGGACTTTAGTTTCTCATTAATTAAACTTCATAGCTGTTCTTCTTGTGAGGTCTCAAGGAACTTATTTCTGTTTTCTGCAAACTCTCAAGGATAGTAGCTTCTTGTTAATCTATACTTTCCACAAATTCTTAAGGACTTTAGTTTCTCATTAATTAAGCTTCATAGCTGTTCTTCTTGTGAGGTCTCATGAATGTACCCTATTTTCTTGGGACACAGGAAGCTGCTGAGATTTCTCAAAGCAGTATCTAGACTTACCTGCTGATAGTCAAGCAAGGCACAGTGGCTTTAGAAACTCACAATCCCCTGTGGCTGTAAATGTTCCCCAGTTCTATTCCATCTTCATTGATATGCTTAAGCCCCTTCTGTTTCCACTGTTTATTTTGAATGCCTTCAAACCTAGGGGGCTTATCTTTGAGTATGAAATTGAACATTATACTGTGATTTTGGGGATTTTCACTGGTTAACTTCTGAAAGTATTTTACCAGGTCTTCCTTCCTAGTCTGTTTTAGGCTAGAAGTTCCACTGAAACTCGCCCAGCAAGGATGACCCTGCTGTTTGTTTGTTTGTTTAAAGTTTTAAAAATTACTGTAACGTAGCTTCCAGCATCAAAGCAGTACTCAAGCCACAAGATTATGGCAGACAGATGGATTGTTTCTAGGTGCTGTTGAGTCAACTACAACTCATATAGACCCTATGAACAACAGTTATGAACCCTGTCTTATCCTGCCTCATACTCACCATCCCTGAAATACTCAAGTCCATTGCTTTAGTTACAGTCTTGATCCATCTCCACCTTTCCAAGCATGATGTCTTTTGACAAGGACTAACCTGATCTAAAAACATGCCTAAAGTATAGAAGATGAAGTTTCATCATCCTGGACTAAAAGGAGCACCCTGGCTGCATGTTCTCCAAGACATATTTGCTTATTCTTTTGGCAGTCCACAGAATGAATGTTCAGTACTCTTCTCCAATACATTTTTAAATGTACACCATCATAATTTGGAAATTAATTGGTTTGATGTGAGCCCAGTAGTAACATAAACTCCTTAGATACATGGAATTCCTTTTCGAAATGGTGGTGGTGTTGTTGCTGAGTGCTGTAGAGTCATAGATAACCCATAGCGACCCTATGAACGAAAGTCTTGAACACAAAACTTTCATTTTTTCTCCAAGTTCATAGAGTTTCTGTAGTCAAGCTTTTTTTGGAAGTGGATGCTACTCCTGCTTCCAATCTTGTTTTATTTGAGAGATCCATAAAAAACAGGCCTGAGGGCCAAAAAGCCTTTTTAAATATGAAACCAAATCCAATCAGTTCACACCCTGTTGTGAGCAAGAGCCACACCCTAGTCTCAACCCCAAATGAGAAAACACACCCTTGCAGCATCTGGCCATTCCACTCATCTTCCAACCTGGAAATAACCCTAGACTGGCAGCCAAAAGCCTTTTTAAATATCAGGCAAAATCCCTGTTGCGAGCAAGAGCCACACCCTAGTCTCAACCCTAAACCAGAAAACATACTTTCTCAGCATCTTCTAAAGTGTACCATTTTTAAAATTTCTGTGCCATATTTAAATGCATAATGTTCACAAAATGTCATTTTTTAAAAAGGTAAGTAAATACTAGTTTTACAAAAAACCCAAACCTCCTGTCATTGAATCAGTTTAGAGTCAAAGTGAGACCCTGTATCAGAGCAGAATTTCTCTAGTAGGGTTTTCTTGGTTATATTATTGTTCAGAAAGTAGGGCTGCATTTGTAAAAATTATTGGAAAAGTGATTTGTCCAGGAATGCACAGCTCTGTGGCTAAGCTAGTGTTGTTGAACAGTGCTGGTCTCTCTCTGTTCTGACTCTCATGGAAAAGTAAGAAGACTATGGTAATACTCTATGAACTCTTAACATATATAAGGAAATTAACAAACAGGCTGAATTATATTCCTCAAAACACCTAAGGTGTTTAGAGGGATGTGACTCTAAACCACAACCTTTATTTTTCATCATCAAAGAACTAAGAACTTAAACCCAGACCTAAGTGTCTACTGTCTTTTCCTTAGCATATGGGACACTACTGTGAAACTACTTTGGGGAGCTCTAGTGGTGTAGTGTGTAATATGTCAGGCTACTCTATGGTTAAAACCCACCAGGTGCTCTATGGGAGGAAGATGGACAGTTTCCTTTGGTAAAGACTTCCTGCTGTGAGAAGAATGCTGAGGAGGCTTGTCTAAGCTGTGGCAACAAAGAGTGAGATTATAAGGCTATTTTTTAATTGTATTTGGAGAGTCACTAATTTTTAAAAACATTAATTTCTGATTCCTATCAAATTTAGCAGGCCCAAGATTTCTATATAATGACCAAACCAAGGAAGGTGCTCTGGTCGCTTTGTGGTGTTGTGAGGTGTGGTTGAGTCAATTACAACCCATAGCAACCCTATGAACAACAGATCTGAACTTTGTCCTATCCTGTGCCATTTTCACATTTCCTGACACACTAGAGGCCATTGTGGCAGTCACTGTGTCAGTTCATCTTGAGGGTCTTCCTCTCCTTTGCCAATCCTCCACCTTTCTAAGAATCATGTCTCTCTCCAAGGAACAGCCCCTACTAGCAACATGCCTAAAGTATGTGAGGCAAAGGATCATCATCCTTGCTTCCAAAGAGCACTCTGGCTATATCTTCTCCAAGGCATATTTGTTTGTTCTTTTGGTAGTCGATGGGATGTTCAGTACTCTTCTTCAATATCAAAGCTCCAAGGCATCAATTCTACTTTGTCATTCTTATTCATTGTCCAACTCTTAGATGCATAGCAAGAAATCAGAAAGACCATGGCCTGAATCAGATGCACCTTAGTACTCAAACTGACTTCATTACTCCTCAATAATTTAGAAAGGTTCCCAATATCAGGCTTTCCCAGTACAGTACATCTCCTGATTTCCTGACTGCTGGTACCACAGGTGTTAACTGTGGATCCAAAGTTTCAATCATTTCTCCATCTATCATGATGTTGCCTATCAGTGCAGTGGTAAGAACCATTTTTTTTAAACATTGAGATGCAAACCATATTAAAGTCTGTATTCTTTGGTCTTCTGCAACAAATGCTTCAAGTCCTCCTCACTTCCAGCAAGCAAGGTTGTGACATCTGCATAATGAATCTCTCTCTAATCCTGATGCCACATTCCTCTCCATAGAGTCCAGCTTCTAGAATAATTTGCTCAGCATATAGATTGAATTAATATGGAAAGAGTATACAACCCTGACACAGTCCCTTCTTAATTTTAAATCCTTGCTTTGTTTGCACAACAGCCTCCTATTCTGGGTATAGGTATAACATGAGCATAATTAAGTGTTCTGGAATTTCCATTCTTCTCAATGTTAGCCATAATTTGTTATGATACATGCAGTAGAATGCCTCTGCATAGTCAAAAAAACACAGACAGACATTTTCCCCCCTGTTATTCTTTACTTTCAGCCAGGATCCATACTACTGGTGCCACAGTCTCTTCTAAATCCTGCTTGAACTTCTGATGGCTTAGTGGCAAGGAATTGTGCTTCCAACCCAAAGATAGGTGGTTTGAATCCACCAGCTGCTCCACAGAAGTAAGATGGGTAGTCTACTCATAGTATGTGATTTACAGCCTCTAAAAACCTACTGGAGGGTCAGCTATTGGTTAGTTCTGACTGGTGCAATATGGTACAAGTTGGGCTTCTAAACAAAAAGTTGGAGGTAAGAATCTACCAACTGCTCCCAGGGAGAAAAAAGAAGCAATATCCTCTTATAAATATTTACAACTTTGGAAGCTTAGTAGAGGGTTAGAATCAATTTGAGGAGAGTGGGGTGTGCTGGATTTAGGAGGTAAGACTTGTATACCTCAAGTATAATATACTAAAAAGATATAACCTATCTCTTAGAATCCAATTGTAGCTCCTTTAAGACACTTATTTTCTTGAGTCTCTCCTAGCACAGCTCTTACTCTTTTTATTGAGATTAAGCTCTAAATTACTCTATGCCTTCAGTTCCAACAGCTTTGTATTAAATAATTTTCAATCAGTAGAAATCCCAGTGAACTGAACATGATCACCCAAGTGGAGGGAGACCAATTGTGGATCCTGGACCCTCAGGAAACTGAAGAGGAGAGGGCCCCAAAATATCTGTCTAGGTGAGTCATATAATAAAAAATACCATTAAAATCATCTTTATGAGACTAATCTTTATGAGCTGAATTCTAGTCTCAGCTTTTAAAATTAGTTTGGTGACACTGGCAAGGTTCTCAATTGATTTTATACCAAGTGTGGGAGTTGGTATAGATGAACTGTAAGTTTTGTAAAATCATACACTACATAGAATTAGTGTATGGTTGTAGAATCACTACCCTTGTCAAAAGAGGAATTGAAGGAGAGATGTGGGTATCACAGTGTTGTAATTAGCCATTATGGCTCTCTGAGACATGCAAAGATAATGGCTGTATTCAAGCTTGACAGAAACATCTCTTCTTTTGCTTTTTCTAAGTGAAATTCTTTCTACACTTGAGAGTCTTTACTTATCTAATCCATTTCTTTTCATTTACTGTTATAATCGGCTACAAAAACTAATAGCTCATTTTACCTTTTAATGTTCTATCTTCTGCTCATTTCTATTTGAGGGGAAGTGTTGTTGTTATGTGTCGTCAAGTTGTTTGCAACTCATAGTGACCCTATGTACAACAGCTCTAAACTCTGCTTTGTCCTGTGCCAATCTCATTGTCTCTGAAACACTCATCCTGATTGCCTCAGTCACCGAAACAATCCGTCTCCCAGAGGGCCTTCCCCTCCTGCGCCTGCCCTCCACCCTCCCAAGCATGATGTCCCTCTCCAAGGAC